>NW_024427664.1:0-94191 GCF_017562075.2 Anopheles merus | reverse complement strand
ATCTCGCTACCTGAGACAACACAATTCTGCTAGCGGATGCAAGTTGAAACAAAACTTGAATTGAATTCATACAAAAGAGGATTCTGGATTTGTTTATTACGGTGCGCGTATGGTGCTGCACCTGTCCGTCCAGAATCTGGCGGCTTGTTGGCTGGGCAAGCCGGTATCATGACGCCGAGCGACCGGCACTGCCTTGGAATGGGTTCGGCTCGGTAGGTTTAATGTCCTTTGGTCGAGTGCATTCCGTGCATTTGTCGCGTCACATCGGTAGCCCGGCAGCATCAAAGACAAGCCAAACTCTTCCCCGGGCGTGGAATGTTATGCTAATTTCTTCTTATTATTATTATTGTTGGCGTAGTAGCCAGCGCGATCATGCCGGCCATTTTAGGACTTGAGTACCACGTAGCCGGTTTGTCAGCCCTTGCTAAGGCGGACGGTTCATACGTGGTTAGAACCCGCGACGGGCATGCTGTTACGATGGCGAATGGTGGCGGTGTGCCGCGGGACAGCTCCTATCTTGCGGGCAACTTGCATACTGTCACACTGTCTCCTACCCGATGCATACGCTGCAGGCATAGGGAAGGATGCACCTCCACAATAAAAAAACACCGTCATGAACCAGCGGCGGATCTAACGGTAGGCGGACTAAGCGGTCGCCGAAGATCTCTAGTCTGTAGTATGCCGTATGTCTACAAGTGGACAGAGGCCTCGTAAAAAAATAAAACAACAACAACAACAACAAGTGGACAGAGTATTAGCGATAAAGGCCCCTGGAAAGATGGTCCTGTGGCTGGAGAAACATTTACCCCCCCTCCCCCATGCCGACAACAATTTTAGGGCCTGTGATGATCGTAGGGGTCCCACTCCCTCCCCCCCCCCCGCGCCAACGATTTAAGTATACTGTTATATCTCCCAACAGCTGTACCCGCTCCAGTACCCCCTCCTCCCGGTCATCAGTTACCATTTACAGCGACCGTCTTTCCGCCTAGGGCACCCGATTCCCCTACTCCGTCACTGTCATGAACACCTTCCTTTCTTTGACCGATCGATCATAACATTCCGGAAGAGCATACATTCGGCGACAGTTTTGCATACACACGCACACTCACACCCATGCGCAGGCGGCTTGGCATATCTGTGTAATCTACACCATACGAAAGCAAAAGCTTAGTGTAATAAAATTATGCTTTATGTTTAGCACGTTCAGTTCGATGGCAGGCCCCAGGGACTGCCAGTGAACTTTCCAGTATGCCGATTTTACAATCAGCTTGCGTTCTAGATGCCGGCGGAACGGAATGTTGATGAAAAACAGCGCCAGGCTGAACGTGCTAATGCGAATTAGGGTTCTGCCCGTTGCACAGCAAACCCTCCAGCGTGAGCTAGCGATTCCTTGGTCATTTTTACATTGCAGCGATTGAACTCATTGCGCTTTTTTGGTTTGATTTGTGAAAATGCAACTTCTTCGCTGCAATGTTTAGTATCGGCTTGTTAAGCGCCACAGCAACTCATGAGCATTGGCCACAAGCGAGAAAGAGATAGCGCTATGGAGGGAAAAAGCACGGACGACGGCTGACAGCGATTGGCCGTCTGATGCACCAACACATCCAAACCTTCGACAGCGCGTTCAGGCGAGGGGTATGAGGCGGAGTCAGGGACGGGTAGCTCGACTGGCTGCTTGACAAATTTGCCGTTGGAGGGAAAAAAGAAGGCATGATAAAATTCTCCGAACGCCATCATTTCTTGCGTCGCTTTGCGCAGCGGGTAGGGGTGAAAAAACTACCAAGGCTCGCAAGCTCTTTAATGCGAGGGCTCTGGGGCGGTGAACTTGTATGACGTGCGAGCCCTCGCGCGCCCCCCCGCAAATCGCTGTCAATTGCATGGCGGGAACCCGGGCGTCGGTGTCATTGATGACTTAGATTACCCCTCAGAGGACATCCTAAAGTACTTACAAGGGGCTTTTCTACACCAATCTTCCCCTCGGGTAATGGTCCTTGAAGTTAAAAAACTTTACGCTTCAAGTGCGGTCGATGGAAAGAAGGTGTTCCGTGAGACTTCCTCACTCCGGATCACCTTCGAGGGTACAGTCCTACCAAACACGCTGTACATTCGACTCAGAGTGCCCATCCGTTGACCATTTGTGCAAAAAATAGCATTCTGCACAAAATGTAGCCAGATTGGACATTCAGAGCCTTACTGCACAAACTCCGTGAAGTGTGGCAAATGCAAGGGATCGCATTCAACATCCGAATGCAAGGCCGAAACCCAGAAATGCATTCACTGCAAGCAGGAATGGCACGAAATGTCGTTGTGTTCTGTATACAAAAAAAAAACAATCAGAACACAAACGGACCGTCTTGAAGAATACAAGAGGATCGTACGCCGATGTTTTGAAGTCGACCTCAAGTTTTGAAACGCCAACTCCAGGGCTCCAAATTTCCTTTCCTAAGAGGAATGGTCAAGCAGTGGTTATAAAAATGGCCTTGTCTTAGTATGATGGTCCGTTTGGATGATTAATACCTCCAATGACCACTATACTACAGTGGAACTGCAGCAGTTTTTAAGTAAAATTGACTCATTCAAAGTACTTATAGGGCAACAAAATTGTAACGCATTTGCTCTAAGTGAAACTTGGCTCTCACCCGATAAAAATATTACCTTCCGGGATATAATATTATTCGTCAAGATCGACATGATCCAACTAGCGATAGGCGTGGGGGGGGGGGGGAGGGGTAATGTTAATTGGTATTCGTACAGCTTCAACAGAATACCCCTCCCCACACCCGAGGTAATCGAATACGTCGCGATCCAGGCAAAGCTAGGGGATCTTAACGTTTCTATTGCCTCAATTTATATTCCACCGGGAGCCAATCTGGATCCAAAGAAGATCAACAACGATCTTGAGACAGTAGTAACGTTACTACCAAAACCATTTTTCATCCTGGGCGACTTTAACGCCCATTGATCAGATTGGGGTTGCACGCATGACGATAATCGTGATTGGTGATTAGGAATATTTGCGACACACACAGTTTGACAATTCTAAACTCTGGTGAAGCAACTAGGGTGCCCTCACCTATGGCACGACGAGCCCCCCCCCCCACCCCCACAGGCAAGGATTTTTAAAAGACCACCCACTCCTTCGGGACGTGGATTGTAATGCGGCATTCTCAGCGAAGCGGAAGACTTTTGCCAGTGTCTCTATACCACCGGTTCCATGGATCTATACATCCATTATAGAGGCCGGGAGGGTAGGTGTAAAAACTTGCTTAAAGCAAAAAAAAGGTCATACTGGCCGAGGTATGTCAAAAACCTCAAGCCTTCCACTTCGCTAACGGAGCTTCAGAGCATGGCGAAAAGGATGCGCAACAGCAAAGCAACAAACGAGAGCGAAAGGGTTTCTGGGGCATGGCTAGAGCCATTTGCTCAAAAAGTCTGCCCTGATTTCGCTCAAGCACCACCATTTCAACAGAGTGCTCATGGGAGTGATCCGAAAATGGATTCACCGTTCACAATGGTTGAGCTATCGCTTGTTCTGTACTCCAGCAATAATTCGTCTCCCGGACTGGATCAGATTCGGAACAAATTGCTCCATAATCTGAAAAATTTGGCGAGGAAACGGCTGTTGAGATTATTCAACATTATGTTGGAGCTTAACACCGTCCCGTTGGAGTGGAGAGAAGTGAAAGTAGTCACCCTTTTGAAACCTGGTAAACCGGCATCAGAATACAATTCATATCGACCGATAGCAATGTTATCTTGTCTGCGAAAATTATTAGAGAAAATGATTCTTGATTTTTTTAGACTGGACAACTGGCTTGAATCCAAAGGCCTCTTGTCAAGTACCAAGTTGTCAAGTAATTTGGCGTTCGCAAAGGCAAGGGTACCAACGATTGCTTGACGCTGCTTGTGTCCGAAATCGAGATGGCTCATTCTCGTAAACAGATGATGGCATCTGCATTTCTTGACATCAAGGGGGCTTTTGACTCAAACTGTTCTGTGTCAAAAGTTAGAATCTGCGGGCTTAACCCCAAGACTGAATAACGTCTTATTCAACCTCCTTTCGGAAAAGGCAATGAATTTCGACAATGGCTTCATGAATATTCGGAAAGTCAGCTTTTATGGACTACCACAAGGGTCCTGTTTGAGCCCCTTGTTGTACAATATTTATGTCAACGATATAGATACTTGCGTTACACCTGGCTATAGCCTTAGGCAATTGGCGGACGACGGTGTTGTATCAGTCGTCAGCAACAACATCGCCGACCTTCAAAGTCCTTTGCAAACCACAATCAACAATTTAGTAGTGTGGGCCACAAACCTAAGTATCGAGTTTTCTCCAGAGAAAACGGAAATGCTGATATTCTCTTTCTTTTACAACACTGAGAGTAATAGACGCTTGAATTTGGTTGACCCAAAGGTCGATATCTTTTTATATGGTAAAAACATATCGATTGCCAGATCTTTTCGATACCTAGGGGTTTCATTTGATAGCAAAAATGTATGGAGGACACATATTGACTATCTGATACAGAAGAGTACAAGAAGAATCAATTTTCTCAGAACGATTACCGGAATCTGGTGGGGTGCACACCACAAAGACGTCCTTAACCTATATAAGACTACGATACTGTCCGTCTTGGAGTATGGTTGCATATGCTTCCACTGGGCAGCCAAGTCGCATTTAATCCGACTTGAGAGGATTCAGTATCGCTGTCTTAGAATCGCGCTAGGTAGCATGAAGTCGACTCATAACATGTCACTCGAAGTGATGTCTGGAGTGATGCCGCTAAAGCTTCGTTTTGAGCTACTATCACTTCGCCTTTTCGTCCGCTCTACAGTATCAAATCCCTTGATAATCGAGAACTTTGAAATACTGCAAGAGATAGGTTCTAAATGCAAAATCATGAAGGTCTATCGTGATTTTGTTTCTCTTCAGGTGCACCCTAGTTCTTTTCAAAACATTAGTAGTGCCAGCTTACCAGAGTCCTACAGTTCCATTTTAAGTGTAGATACCTTGTTGAGGGAGGCAATTAAAACTATCCTTGATAATCTTCGCTGGATGACAATTCCCAACATTTTTGTGGAAAGACATGGCCAACCAAATGTAAACCATTTTTACACTGACGGATCCTCATCAGAGCACGGAATTGGATTTGGTGTATACAACACGTGCTCCGAAGCATTCTTTAAATTACGCCAACCATGCTCAGTATATGTAGCAAAGCTCGCCGCAATATTTTATGCCTTATGATTGATGAGTGCATGCCCTGCGGTAATATGTAATCAATATGTAATTTTTTCAGACAGCTTAAGCGCTATTGAAGCATTAAAATCCGTAAAGGCTGTTAAGAGCCCAGACCATTTTGTGAAAGAAATTGTAAAGGTTTTAAGCTCACTGTTTGAAAAGTCGTTTCGCATATCTTTAGTATGGTTGTCTGCTCATTGTGGTATACCAGGAAATGAACAGGCAGACTATTTGGCCAAAAGGGGAGCTGCAGAAGGGTCTTTCTTTGATAGGCCTATCCTTCCTCGTGAGTTCTTGCAGGCCCCACAGGCGTTTTGCATGGCACGTTGGCAAAATCTGAGGGACTCGGATAAACTCGGAAGGTTTCTATATACAATCACTCCTCGTGTAAGCTTGATGCCTTGGTACCATAATACCCATGGCGATCGTGCGGTCATTCGAATGATGTCTAGACTTAGGTCTAATCATTTCGCATTGGGTGCACATCACCAGCGTATAGGACTGGTCGACTCCAAGGTATGTGGCTGCGGGCTTGGATTCCACGACATCGATCATCTTTTGTGGTCCTGCGTGGAATACGAGTCTGCTCGTCCTGCCTTGCTGGACGAGGTCGAAAAACTGGGAAAATGTACTGATATTCCGATTCGGGATATATTAGCGGCATCGGACTGGGAATTCCTGAAGGCCATATTCGATTTCTGTAGAAGAAACGGCTTAACTGTGTGACTTTCCTTAAGCAAAATGTCTGTGAACCAACCAACATTGGGGCCCTTCACGATTCTAGTCAGTTTTTTGTATCGAGTTTGACAGTTGGAGGCTGAAATCATGTAAACACTCCATACAAAACCACGCAAAAAACTAGCCTGCAATTTTCAGTCTAGATTATTCTAGCCTGAAAGCCTGAAAGAGCCGGTCTCATGGTACAGTCGTCAACTCGTACGACTTAACAACATGCCCGTCATGGGTTCAAGCCCCAAATAGACCGTGCCGCCATATGTAGGACTGACTATCCTGCTATGGGGGTAAATCAATAAGTCACTGAAAGCCAACCCCACAAGTGTGTTGGCAGGCCTTGACCGACATCGGTTGTTGAGCCAAAGAAAAAAAAAAAAAAAAAAAAAAAAGAAAGCTAGAATTAGATTCGAGTACCTGCTAGAAAAATGGCAAAACAAGGTGGCCCTCCATGCAATTGACAGCGATTTGCGATTTACTAAAATCCTACATTTTGAGATTTTTTTTGGCAAAAATCCACAAAAATTGGAGAAGTAATCTTTTCGGCGAATAACACCTCAGCAACAAAAACTGATGTATGAAAAATAAAGATTATTTAATGACCTTATGATTTCGAGCAGATGATACCACTCCCAACCTTCGCAATGTTTGACGGGATGGTTGAATCGCGTGCCAGTACCGTTGAATCGCACGTAAAATCCTTGTTATCGACGAATATCGTGGTCCTTTGTTGATGGTATAAAATCCTTGTGTTCAACTAATATTCGGTGTTCGTTGTTGATGGTAAAATCCTTGGTTTCAACCAATATTCGTGGAGTTTACCTATAATCAGTGAGTAACTGCCTTTTATTTGTTCTATTTTACAAACAAAATGCCGTCGGCGAAGAAAGATACATCTTTCAAACGTGAACAAACAGTTTACTATGCTCTTGTTTTCAGAAATCCAATGGTAGCGGCACACGATTCGATCGTAGTGGCATATGATTCGACCATAGTGGAACGCAATTCAACCGTACTGGCACGCGATTCAACCATGGATGCACGCATTCGATCGTAGTGGCATGCGATTCGAAGCAGGCGGTTTGCGATTCGATGCAAACGGCATGAGATTCGAACGTAGATGGAAACAGGTGTAAATCAAAACAATCCGGGAAAGCTTCGTATGGTTTTTGACGCGGCCGCAAAAGTTCATGGGGTGAGCCTTAACACTTTTCTTCTCTCAGGACCGGATCAACTAGCACAACTAATGAGCGTTTTTCATAAATTTCGAGAGTTTTGCGTAGCTGTGGCTGGGGACATCCGCGAAATGTTTTTTTCAAATAAACATGAAGAAGGAAGATCAGCGCAGCCAGCTGATCTTCTGGGATGAAAAAGAGACACATAATGCTGAGCCGACAACGTACGCCGTGACTGTTATGACGTTTGGTGCAACGTGCTCACCAGGTACAGCTCATTTCGTCAAGAATAACAACGCCGTCTATTGTATCAAATACGAGCACTATGTGGACGACATGCTTGCCAGCGCAGAAACGAGCGAAGAAGCGGCGCAGCTTGCTGAGACAGTACGGCACATCCATGCGGAAGGAGGATTTGAAATACGCAACTGGGTGTCAAATTCTAATAAAGTGTTGGAGCGGCTACGATGGGGAGTTAGTCAGGAGGATGGTCGGGGGTGGTCATGGACTCTTAGGCGGAAAAGGTATTAGGTATGTGGTGGGAGACTACAACGGATTCCTTTATTTTTCGTCTGAATTTAAAACACGATAAAGGTCTTCTATCTGGTACGCGAATGCCAACGAAGCTGGAAGTACTGCGCACATTGATGCTTGTATACGATCCATTGGGTCTTGTTGGAAATTTTCTAATGTTCGTGAAGATTTTGCTTCAGGAAATCTGGCGTGCAGGCTACAGCTGGGTCCAACAGATCGATCAGGATTGTGCGGAGAAATGGCTTAAATGGATTAGCGCTTTATCATCACTTCAGTCCGTCCGGATTCCACGTTGCTACGTTACCGTGTAAAAACATCCGCCGCGGTGCGAAATGAACAGTTGCACATCTTCTGCGATGCCAGTGAAAACGGGATGGCAGCAGTAGCATACTTTCGTTTCGAAGAGGACAACACAATTGAATGCTCGCTAATAGTCTAGAAAACGCGCGTGAGCCCGTTGAAGTTCTTGTCGATACCGCGACTAGAGCTACAAGCAGCAGTGATCGGGGTTCGACTAGCGACGAGCATTGCAACATATCATCGAATGAAGATCATGCGGAGGATTTTTTGGACAGATTCTAGAAACGTAATGAGCTGGCTGAAATCTGATCATCGCATATATAGTCAGAGGTAAAGGAGTGGAGGTGGCTTCCTTCTAAGGCAAACGTCGCAGACGAAGGAACCAAGTGGCAGAGGATCCCTGATATGAATCCGTCGAGCAGATGGTTTCGAGGGCCCAGTTTTTTTATGGAGTCCCGAGGATGAATGGCCCGTTGAGAACCATATCTCTAGCGACACACCGTAGGACCTACGCCGTAACGTACTCCATCCATTTTTTGACGTTTGACGTTTAACTGTTCGGCCGCACTTCCGTCGCGCTCCGTGATTTTTTAGTAATTTTCTTGCGTTTTCTGCGTCGTATCGCATTGTTGCCTGTTCTACGGACTGTTAAACTGCTTCACATCATCGTTACGTCTTGGCGAATTGTTTGGTTGCACCGCAACTGTGGTTTCCTGCTGTTTTTTCCTGCTCGGCTTAGCAGTGTTGTGCTGTGATTGCGCGTGTTTTCCGCGATGACGGCTATTTGCTTCTCGTGTGCTGAACCGCTAGAGGCCACCGGCTGCATCATCAGTTGTGCATATTGTGACGCTACGTTCCATCACGGCTGTTGCAAATTGCTCCCCGAGCTGATTGATGAAGTGTTGTCCAATGTCGACCTGCACTGGAGCTGCATTGGCTGCACTAACATTCTTAAAAATCCGCGCTGCCGTTCGGTAAAAGAAATAGGCGCCTAGGTCGGTTTCCAAGCCGCCCTCACCTCAGTTGTAGCAGCTATCGGCAAGCTCGTTGAGCCTGTTGTCGCCGAAGTTCGCAGTGGTTTTAGCCTCCTTCAAACTGCATCCACGCCTCACATTCGGAATCCTGATCTTCGACCGGCTACTGGTAGAAAGCGGAGGCGCGTAATCGAGGATTCGGCATCTCCTGGTGTAAACAAAATTGTAAACAGTCGCGGTAACATCCTTTGTGCCGCGTCATCGCCAAACGCTTACACCAATACCACGATTGCCGTCCAGCCGGCACCTACACAACCGCATGAACTGGTGGGAACCGATCCGTTATCATCACCGCTTCAAGCTGCACCTCGTGAGCCATTCACAGATAGGATCTGGATCCGCCTATCCCGCTTATCAACGGCCGTCACTGTGGAACAAGTGGTCGCTTCTGTAAAGCGTCGCTTAGCCACCGATGACGTTATAGCGTATTGCCTGCAGAGAAGAGGGGTTAGTGTGGACAGCATGAATTGGCTTTGATTCAAAGTGAGAGTCCCGGCTATCCTTCGAGATGCGGCACTCACACCATCCACTTGGCCCGTCGGTATCGGTGTACGTGAGTTTTTTCCATCCCGTCAACACGACCACCAAACCTCATCTCCTATAGCCACCCGAAAGCGCTTTACAACACGCACACCAGCTACTAGTACTGATCACCGTTACACCACACGCACACCAACAACGATTCACCGTTTAGCCGCACGCACGTCTACTCCACCTGGTCCTGAAACAACATCATCACAACAGTGTCACTCCCCGGTGAATGATACCTTGGAAGCACCCAACTCAACATTTGTTTCTGGACCGCCCCAAAACCAACGCGCTTCATCTCCGCACCTGCACCAGTCTACAATCGATCGTTTTTTTTCTCAACTAGACGAAGTTCCGCTCATTGCACGCAACAAACACGCCAAGCCTCATGCTCTGACAACGCAGCTCAATTGACTTACCGTATACCCGCTTTATCCAACCGCCACAATGAGAACGCTACCGCTGAGTATTTAAGCTGCTATTATCAAAACGTTAGAGGTTTGCGTACTAAAACAAAAGAATTTCACCTAGCTGTATCGGAGGCTGACTTCGACCTTATCGCCCTCACGGAAACTTGGTTTGTTGACAATATTCCATCTGCTCTTCTCTTCAACAACAACTTCTCTGTTTACCGCTGTGATCGCTCTTTCAGCGGCTCTAGCTCTAGCGGTGATGGTGTTTTGCTAGCCGTTTCTAACGCATACGAGTCGATAGAATTACCTTCCCGTAATCGTTCCCTCGAGTATATTTGTGTGCGCGTCACCTGCAATAACGCATATCTGTACGTCATGGTAGTATACATTCCACCGCAGCCTAGCTCCGAGATATCGACTCTTCGCTCTCTACATGATTGTATCAGCGGCCTCACTCTCACACTGAAGCCTTCGGATCTGCTGTTTGTTATTGGCGATTTCAATCAGCCTAGCATAAGCTGGTCCACAGCTGATCCTTCGTCCTCGCCAGCATACTCATCAATCACGCACTATGAACCAACTGCGCGCTCACTGGCCAACAACACCTTTGTGGATGGATTTAAATTTAACGGATTAGTGCAACTTAATCACATCAATAATTCGCACGGACGCATGTTTGACCTGCTCTACGCTAACAATGCTGCAGCTAAATTGTGTTCGGCTGTCTTTCCAAGTGTTGTTCCGCTTGTACCTCTTGACTCCTACCATCCGTCGTTTGACTTCAATATACGTATTAACTCGTCGACCCGACGCAATTCGGCGACTCGACAAAACTCGACGACAACCGCATTTTATCGTTATAACTTTGCTAAAGCTGACTATGTGAAACTGAACGACATGATTTCAATGTTTAACAATAGCTTTCATTGTTCCAATTTTATTTCACTTGACGAAGCAGTATGTTCATTCTCGTCCTTCATGCTGCAAGCCTTTGTTGTATGCGTCCCAGTTCAGCGTCCTAAACCTAACCCCCCCTGGGCGGACCGCACACTCAAATGACTCAAACGTGTAAAAAGAGCTGCTTATCGTCACTACCAAACGCGCCGCTGCCAAAGATCTCGCTCGATCTACTTTGACACGTACTCTTTATACTGCAGCTATAACAGGTTTCGATATGGCACATATTTGAGTAAAATTCAACGTAACCTCTGCAGGTGGCCTGACTCGTTTTGGCGCTTCTACAACAGCAAAACAAAATCCACGCATTCACCGAAATCCATTACGTACAAAGGAGCAACAAGTGCCAACACTAATGAAATGTGCAATCTCTTCGCGGATCGCTTCGCAGATTGCTTTTCACCGGCCATGAATGATACCGATACCATTGATGCTGCTCTCATCAATACTCCGGCTGGCGCAATTAACATGAGCACTCCTTTCATCGACAGTGAGATCGTTTTATCAGCCTTGCATTAGGGCTAAAGCCTTCCTTCGCTCCTGGACCCGACGGAATTCCTTCTACGGTGCTGAAACGCTGTCAAACGATCACTAGGTGGACTAGTGATATACAAACATCTGATACATGCATGCCGCAGCTACCTAAGCCCGTATTAATATGGATTCGTGCCAAAAAAGTCGACTACCACGAACCTGGTGGAATTTGTAACCTATTGCACTAGTCAAATTGATGCCGGAGCTCAAGTCGATGCAATTTATACAGATCTAAAAGCAGCATTCGACTCTCTTCCGCACGCGATTCTTCTCGCTAAACTCGATAAGCTAGGATTTCCCTGCTCGCTCGTACAGTGGCGTAAGTCTTACCTAATTAATCGCACATACATCGTGAAAATTGATAAGCACATGTCCAAAGAAATAGTCAGCAGCTCGGGTGTGCCACAAGGAAGCAATATTGGCCCGCTTCTCTTCATATTGTTCATCAACGATGTTACCCTGGCTTTACCTCCCGACAGTATCAGTCTGTTTGCCGACGACGCAAAAATGTTTGCGCCTACTCACAACACAGGTGATTGTACATTCCTGCAAGACTGCATCGAAATTTTCTGTTCGTGGTGCAAGCGTAATGGACTGACTATCTGCATCGAGAAATGCTACTGTGTGTCTTTTAGTCGATGTAGGAGCCCAGCCACTGGGACCTACTTCATGGACGGCACTGCAGTTAATCGACAAAATCATGCCAAAGACCTGGGCGTTCTGCTTGACTCTAGTTTGAACTTTAAACAGCATATCGATGACGTTGTAGCCAGAGGAATCAATTACTTGGCGTGGTTATCCGGACAACTAATGAATTCCGCAACCCCATGTGCATCAAAGCTGTCTACAACTGTATCGTTCGTTCGGTTCTGGAATATTCGTGCGTAGTCTGGAGCCCAACTACCGCTTCTTCAATTGCTCGACTTGAGGCGATTCAACGTAAACTCACGCGATATGCCCTACGCCTACTTCCCTGGCAGGATCGCAATAATCTTCCTCCGTATGCTGCGCGGTGCCGTCTTCTAGGCCTTGAACCTCTTTCGGTTAGAAGACGCAATGCACAGTGCTCTTTCATCGCTGGATTGCTAAATGGCTCTATCGACTCATCGCCTTTGTTGCATCGAGTCGATATCTATGCACCATCCCGAACACTTAGGTCTAGAGAAACTCTACGGATCGCTCAACCCCGTTCCAGCGCTGGTCGGTCTGACCCTATGTTCCGCATGTCGGCTGTCTTCAACACTGTCTCGGATTGCTTCGACTTCGACATCTCAACTCAGTGCTTCAAGGAACGTCTCCGGCTTTTGCCGTGGCCGCAGTGAATTGCGATGCAAATCTTGTTTTTGCTATGTATTTTTTTAAATTGAACTGTTACATCTTAATTAGGCCATACGGCCCGTTGAAGATTAAATAAATAATAATAATAATAATCATTCCGTGACTGATCCACTAATCCCATTTGCTAGGTTTTCCAGATGGACGAGGCTTGAAAGATCGATAGGCTACGTGGTCCGGTTCGTTAACAATGTTCGACATCGGCTGGCCGAAACGCCAGTAACCCGAGGACCGCTGAGACAGGAGGAACTCTCGGCATCTGAACGCATTATATTTGCTCAAGTTCAGCTGGAAGCGTTCCCAGAAGAAGTAAAGTTGCTGAAGCAGCAAGCAAGGGAAGGAAGAGAAGTTAACATAGCACTACAGAAAGTGAATTGTGTGTGAAGTGAGTGAAGCAGCGCCCTTTACAAATTGTTGCCGGAGGTGGACGATTGTGGCTTAATAAGGATGTGAGACGTATACCTGCTCAATAGCTAGTGAACCGTTGAGAAAGCTGGTGATCAGCCTGCCGCGCCGACATCACGTTACCGGGCTGATCCTTCTGTCATATCACGTGAAATATCGTCACTGCAACCATCGTACCTCTGTAAACGAGCTTCGAGCGAGGTACTACATACCACGAGTCTTGGCCGAGTATAACCGAATACGGCATTCTTGTCAGTGCTGTAAAAATGCGAATGCAGCAGCCGAGATGCCGAACGGAGGTTGGGCAACGTGCATTTACTTACACTGGGCTGGATTATTTCGGACCGATGTTAGTGGTCGTGGGACGTAGAACAGAAAAACGATGGGGATTTATCTTTACGTGCCTCACAACCCGGATAATCCACTTGGAACTGGCGCATTCTCTCAATACGACATCGTACATCTTGGCCATACGTCACTTCGTGGCGCGGCGCGGGCCTCCGAGAGAAATCATAAGCGTTAGTGTAACAAACTTCATCGGAGCGTCAAGGGAACTGAAGGAGGCGCAGTATCAGAGGTAAACGAAGATGAATCAATGTGTGAGTTCTCTACTTCAACTTTTAGATGGACGATTAACCCCCCTGCAGCACCCCACTTTGGTGGATGCTGGGAGCGCCTGGTACACCGCTGGACATAAAAATAGGAAAAAAATTTGGTTGTGTTTTTTTGTTTTTGGCCCTATGCATGCGCTTTATGTGTCATCGGCAAGAGTCCGAGGCGTACTGAATTTGCAATCGCCAATATTTGTTTTTTTATACTCCCATTTTTGGTGCGCTACTTACCTGAGTTACGAGTGCCGATGACGTGTCGCGGTAAGCACTACACACCAGACGAGCGGAAACACATTCAGGGGCTGTTTCGTGAGAACGTCCCAATAAAGACAATCTGCAAGGCGTTCGGCCGTTCGCGGACGTTTGTGGACAACGCCATTCGTAGCGAAGCTACGAGTAAGTCGACCGGTCGTCCGCGAAAAACTACGGCAGACGTTGACGCGCAGATTGTTGAAAAGGTTAGGGCGGACCCTTTCACTACTTGCACTCGCATCAAGCAAGAGCTTGGATTGCAAGTATCGTCGAAGACGGTGTCTCGCCGTTTACGAAAGGCTGGGTTCTGTGCCCGGAGACCACGGAAGGTTCGGAAGCTGCAGCCGCACCACGTAGAAGCGCGCATTCGGTTTGCCGAAGAACATCTAACTGCATCCATCACTTGGTGGATGAAAATAATCTTTTCGGATGAGTCTAGAATCAATCCGGTGTGGGGTTGCTTCTCATGGCACGGCCCGGGTCCTTTGTTCCGTATCATCGGGACAATGGACTCGGAAGGGTACAGAAAAATACTAACTCGTAAGATGTTGCCATACGCTCGACAAAAATTCGGCGAGGAAGAGCATTACATCTTTCAGCATGATAAAGACTCAAAGCACATATCACGAACAGTTAGATGTTATTTGGCAAACCAAGATGTGCAAGTTCTACCGTGGCCTGCGTTGAGACCTGACCTCAATCCAATTGAAAATCTGGGGTCAATTCTTAAGGACCAGCTCAAGAACCAGCATACATCATCAGCGGATGACCTATGGACACTAAACGACGAGATGGACATGCCTATAACGCCTAATCACCTTCTATTAGGCAGCTCCGACGGTACCAAGCGCTCTGTCCCGTTTGATGATTCACCGGCGGTGGTATCAGCAACGTGGAGAACAACGCAGCGGAACGCTGACATCTTTTGGAAGAGGTGGGTCACGGAAACGGAACGAATTTTAGAGCGACCAGCTACAAAACTCGCAGTGCTGGACGTGAAGCCCATGGAAAACAAAGAAAGTGCCGAGGTTTCTGATGCTACTAAGGATTGTGAGGGATAGGAGCCCTGGGGCACCAAACAGCGATACGGGTTTTAAAGTGATAACGAGCGGTTTTCACTGATGGGGAGAATATTACAAACGTGTAATTGCCCTTTAGCGCTGTCTACTGCATGGGCCAATGTCGACTCCAATTGACATTTACGAAGTCAACCACGAGGCGCGCGAAAGGGAACGATCGAAGACGGCGGCGGCCATCGCGAATTGTATATTATAAATAGAGGCGAGAGATGCGCTCTCGTCCTTTTTTCCTGTTATTGCGAATATAGACACGTTCTTTATAGTTCGTTAAACACAAGATTTATAAAACGTGTCTGATTTTTGGTATGCGATTAGGAAATACTCCATAAATACGATCATTTTGCTTGTTCAAAGTTTCTACAATAGCAATTAATTTTTTATCCAAAAAAAGTGTTTGTGACAAGGATGCGCTAAATGTACCGCCATGGTTTAGAACAAGAACCCTTCATTCAATTTGCCAGGTTCCCACAATCGAAAAATTCACGGTAAAAATAGTTCAAAAATTCAATACAAGATTCATAAACAGTAACTTCGACGGGCACAATTAGAAACAATAAGTAATCTTGTCTAATCCTACAATACCACCTAAAATCCACAATCCCACAATTCCAATACTCCTATTGAAAACGTTAAATCAAGTACAAGAACTTAAAATTGAACTGTAAAGGAAAACATAACGTTAAGAATTAGACTCTAAGTAAGTTAAGTAACAATTTTTTTTCTTTTGAATGTGAAGTAGGTTTTTGACGAAAAAAGTTTTCCTACTCAAGTTTAAAACCCCATGATGGATAAATATTATGTTACAGTCAGCTAAGCCAAAAACAGTTTCAGTTAGCGAGGAAAAATGAAATTATTTAACCCACTATTTACCGAATTCGAATCGTCATTGTACAACACAGATAATTATCTCAGAAATACATTACTACTACTTCTACTACTACTACTGACAGATCACTCTCAGCCTCCGACCTGTTCGGACGTGTTCGGTAATAGTGCGATACAGTTTATCTTCTGAGAGAGAAAACACCAAAAGAGAAATATTCCAGTTAAATTACGCAAACGCCTAGGCGCTCGGCCACCCGAGATAGCCCCGCGAAAGAGAAACGTCGCTCGTCGTGGAGGCTCCACGTACTCGCTGTCCCGTTTTCATAGTATGAGTCAGCGTGCAAAACCAGAGTACGCACCTCAGGTGTCGCTCAACAACTCATACGACATCCTAAGTGAAGACGAAGAGGCCCCGTCATCGCATGTACAACCACTACAACCAAACACGAAAAAACATCGCGTACCTCCGATCGTAGTGACAGGTACGACAGTAGGAAACGTCCATCGACTGATCGTCGCTACAGGTGTAGTGCACTACTACCCAAACACCTCTACAAAAGGAATAAACGTTAGCGTATTAGATACGAACGATTTCAAATTAGTGGTAGAATCGTTCAAGAACAACAAAATCAACTTCTTCACGCACCAACTACCAGAAGAACTCACAACAAAAGTGGTCATTTTTGGCCTGCCTGAAATGCCGATAGACGATTTACTCCCAGCTCTAGGAGAATGCAAAATCAACCCCACCGCAGTGAAGAAGCTACCAATACGTAAAAAACGATACGATAACCAGGCGATGTATTTGTTACATTTTGCCAAGGGCTCAATTACGTAAGGCGAACTAAAACAGGTGCGTTACGTTAAAGTGCAACGATGCCTAAAGAAATCAACAGGGTTAGTACTTCTCGATCTAGAAAAGGCCTACGACACCGTGTGGCACCAGGGTCTAATTTATAAGCTTATTCAATTAAAATTTCCTCCCAAAGATATTCTCTTGATTGAATCCTTTCTGTCAAACCGAAAGTGTATAATTCAAGTGAAAGCAACTTACTCAGAGCCATACATCCCACCTGCCGGTTTACCACAGGGCAGCGTTTTGTCACCTTGTTTGTTCAACATTTTCATATCGGATATTCCCTCAATGAAATCAGCAAAACGTTTTGCTTTTGCTGACGATTTTGCTATATTGTCCCCAGCCCGTTACCCTAGGACTATATCACAAACTTGAATCATGGCATTAAAAATACGTTGGTTATTGCACTAAATGGAAACTAAAACTAAATGAAAATAAGACAGAGGCAATTAACTTTACCCGTTTCACAAGTGCGAGGAAAAAACCAAATAAAACCTAAAAATTAACAACTTGAAAATTGCATGGAGCAACAATGTAAAGTTGGTGTTTGTTTCTTTGGCTCAACAACCGTTGTCGGTTAAGGCCTGCCTGCACCACTTGTGGGTTTGGCTTTCAGTGACTAATTAATTTCCCCCCAGAGCAGGATAGTCAGTTCTACGTATGGCGGCACGGTCCATTTGGAGATTGAACCCATGACGGGCATGTTGTTAAGTCCCACGAGTTGACGACTGTATTACGAGACCGGCTTATGTACAATGTAAACAATGTAAAGTACCTAGGTATAAATCATGATAAAAGGCTAACTTTCAAGTACCACACTGAGCAAAAACAAATAGGTGGTGAAAAAGCAATGAAAGTATTGTACTGTTTTATAAACAGAAAATCAAAACTTAGCAGAAAGAACCAGTTTTTGCTCTACAAAACAATCATTAGACCAATTATCGTGTACGCATCCCCAGTGTGGGGAAACTGTGCTAATTCTCATATAAAAAAGCTGCAAATATTTCAGAACAAATGTCTAAAACGGATCCTTAATTTACCACCTTGGCATAGAACAACAGATGTACACAGACTAGCAAATTTACCAAGTTTGTTTGAATACATAAAAAATACAATGGCTAAATATAATGACATACAACTAAGACCAAGGGAAACCCAATGAACTACTTTAGGCGTAAATAAAATAAGTTAGTACAAGTACGAATTCGAGAATAGTTAAATTCCTAAGAAACGTAGAATAATTCGTTAGTTACGTAAGAAGGAAGTTTAAAAATAATAGAAAATAAACAGGCACCAGGGTTTTTTTTCCCAAAGGTTGGATCATCCTCCATAATCATCCCATATTAATTCCACAAGAAAGGAAATAGCTAGTATTGAGTTAAGGTGCGAGTAATGGAATTAAGCCACGAGAACCAATGTAAGGAATTGTGAAGAAAATTAAGCTTATGTATAAATAAATAAAACTACTACTACTACTACTACTACTACTACTACTACTACTACTACTACTACTACTGACAATAATGCGCTTTAAAAAGCAACTGAGATTTGACTACCGTATTACTATTACAATTAGTATTAATAATAAGAATTAAATAATCTTTAACCTTGCTTGAATGATATTCTTATATAAAATAACAATATCACCAATCGTATTGCTTGATATCATTATCCGACTATTTGATTTGAAATCTTTTATAATGTAATAATTTGAGTGCTAAATTAATTGGCCCGCGGCTCTTGATCATTTACACAATTTGGCCCTTTACCTCAAAAATGTGTCGAGCGCTGCTCTAAGGTGAATCTTCAAGGAACAGTAAACTAAGAGAGATATTCATGTTGAAAACTAATATAGGTGTTGCTATGAACTATCTAAGAAACCACGAAAAAAAAACATAGCATCCTTGGACCAATATTTTTGTGAATTATCACCAAAAAATTCGATTTTGCGAAATTTGGCTGCCAAATTGCGTATGCAGCTTGAAATATATTCGTCTTAGGGAGACATTTATATTAAAGAGACATAAAATGTATGGAACATTCCGTCATGATATTCCTCTTAAAGAAATATTTCATCTTGAAGAGACTACATGATAGAGAGATTTCACTGCATCTCGTTCTAGTTTATATGAATGAGATCTCCTTTAATTCTCTCTCAACCTCTTGAATTTTCAAACCCCTCTTATTTGGGAGTCCCATCGGATCTCAAATAAGAGAGAGTTGACTCTACATGCTACATATGCCATCTTTGTGGTAACCTTACTAACGAGGATGAGTTTATATTTACATTTACATATTTACATTGCAATATTTTTCTTAAACTTCAAAATTGATAAAATGTGTGATGCTTAGTATTGAATCAATGATAAACGTCTGCTAAACTTCATCAAAGCTAAAATTTTCCATTGCAAACATGGGAACATCTCCGGCAAAAACGAAAATATTATGATTTTTTGAATGAATTGAATTATGGAATCTAATTTATTATGCATCAATCAACCTCAAAATTGATAAGTATCTTTTCTTAGGCATGTTGTAGTATTATTGTGGGAGTCAAGTTGCTTGTGTATGATTTTTACTTTTTGTTACTTCCATGTGTAGCTGTGTATTTCCATAATTTATAACAAATACATTAAGGGCTTCTAATGGCCATGTGATTGGATACAATCGATTTTCGAAATTTGTTACTAATGGTTTTCAATCATGCTGCATACACTACTTTTGCTGATTGTGCTGATGTAGTAAAAGTTAGTTACATGTCACATGCATATTTTATGACCTAGGAAGATTTTTTATGACCTAGGCTAGCGCAGATTTTGGCCGGTACTTTGCGCATAATTTCAGCGAAACCTGCGCAGGCAATTTTTAGCCTTATTTGAGCTTCTGCCCGTGCCTTCCGCCGTCAGCTGATTGGGTGTTGTGGTGTATGCGTTGATACTTATATGTGCATTGCGGTTGTGTATTGTAAATGATGGGTGTAAGCATTTATTAATTTGTGTGTGACCTTAAATGTGACTCTGCAATGGGATGAGATCCGAAGCCCTCCGAGGGATAATATATGCTCTCCCATCCAACTCCTATTCCGACACGTCCTCGTCGTGCGGAGTGGTAACATGTGCCTCCATATATCCTAGCTTGGGTACACGGATTAGATCCAACCCCTTGGGCGGATGGTGGCATTTGGCGAACCAGGAGGGGGGTGGAAACTGGGAACCTGAACGTCGGGGGGGCAACCCGACGTTAAATAAAACGGCAACGTGAGCGCAGGGCCAGTCACCCAGTCTCACGGAACAATCGACTACGGAAAGCAACAGAGAGTCACGAAACGGACCTAACGATACCGACCCAACGCAATGCCCCGGACAACGATCAAAATGGGCTCATCGAATGTACGCACTCTTAGCAAAGCCGGAGCGTCGAAACAACTTGATGACGCCCTAGCCACACTGAGCATGAACCTTGTAGCTCTACAAGAGATTCGGTGGCTAGGGAACGGTGTGGACAACAGGCGTGGTAAGCATTGCTACGACATCTACTACAGCTGCCACGACCGTCACCACGTGCTCGAAACGGGTTTCGCCGTAGGTCCTCGGGTGAAATCCGTAATCATAGATTTCAAGGCTATAAACGATAGGCTATGTACCCTGCGCATGCGAGGCAAATTCTATAATATAAGCCTCATAAACGTTCACGCCCCTAACGAAGAGAAAGAGCAAAAGGAGAAGGACCTGCTTTACGGCCGCCTCGCTAGAATTATAGATGCGTGCCCCAGGCATGACCTCATAATCATCCTGGGGGCAGTGTTGCGAACGGTGATAGTCGTCGACATCAAATTTTACAAAATGATACTTTTTGAAGCATCGCATTCTAGATCCACGCATTCATTCGACAATCACGGAAAAAATATCATTTGACACGATGATATTTTTCTGCTACAATCATTTGACTTTTTGATTTTGCCGTATCTCAAGTGAACTAGATCTTCATCGAAAATGGGTCCTTTTTCGTGTTTTCGCGTGAATTTCTATACTGCTGTAAAAGAACACCATTTTCCGGGTTGACTGAGTGAAAATATTAAGTGGTCTAATGGCTAAGTATCGATAAATGCACGATAGAGCAGTTCTGGCGTCTCATGAAAATTGTCAAATGACATTCATTCTACAGTTTTTGCAATCATGTCATCGAAAAACAATTGATTGTTATTGCACAAATGATTGCCGCTTTTGGAAAGCCGTGTCATGGTAACCATGAATATCATGACCAAGAATGATTTTGACACCCGCTTACTGCGAATATCATAAAAAATGTCGACAATTAACAACACTGCCTGGGGGACTTCAACGCAAAAGTCGGTAGGGAGCCAATGTACCGTCACTGCGGCTGTCACAGTCTGCATGAGCACAGTAACGATAATAGTATTAGATTGGTCCAGTTCGCCGCAGCGAACAATCTGGTTGTAGGAAGTACCAAATTTGCGCGCAAAAAAATGCACAAGGTTACATAGGCGCACCCGGGTGGAGAATCCTTCAACCAGATCGACCACGTGTTAATAAGCCGCCGACGACAGTTGAGTCTGTTAAATGTCAGAATATATCGAGGAGCCAATATCGATTCCGATCACTACTTGGTTGGCTTAGTGATACGTTGTAGAATCGCCCGCCCCCGCGCCAATGGGGGCGGAGAAAACATGCAGCCTCGGCTCAACACGGACTCTCTAAGGGACATTACTGTCCAACAGGAATTCAAAGCCGCTTTAGAAGAGTCTCTACTACCAGAAAACAGATATGAAACTACGAGCGAGAGGTGGAACGCTCTAAAAACAAAAATAATAAACTGTGCAAGAAATATACTCCCACCACATCATGGCAAAACCAAATCTGGCTGGTTCGACGATGAATGCAGACAAGTGACCGAACGTAAGAATACTGCATACCGAGCAATGCAGCAACGGCATAGAACGCGGGCATGCGCAGAGGAATATTCACGGCTCAGACGCGAAGAGAAACGAGTTCACCGCTCCAACAAGCATGCTTTGGAGGAGCAAAACATGCGGGAACTCGAACAAACCAGAGAGGCGTACGGACCGACACGAAAGTTTTCCCAAACGATAGCAGGTCACCGAAACAACGTTGTACCTAAGGTAACCTGCTGTCGCAACAAGGATGGAGATCTGGTTAGTAGCCAGCCAGAGGTCCTCTCGCGGTGGGCTTAGTACTTTGATGAATTACTCAACGACCAGTTTAACGAACAGCTAGAAGCGCCACTAGCAGATAGTGTTATGCTACTGCCACCTAGCATAGAAGAAAAACGAAAGTCTATCCGTCGGCTGAAAAATAACAAGGCACCCGGAACCGACTGAATTGCAGCCGAACTGGTCAAGAATGGAGGTGCACGACTAGAAAACGAGATTCATCAAATTGTAACTGAGGTGTGGGATAGCGAATCGATGCCTTGTGATTGGAATCTCGGCATCATCTACCCCATAGACAAGAAAGGAGACAGGTTGGACTGCAACAACTACAGGGGTATTACGGTGTTGAATACCGCCTTTAAAATATTCTCCCTGATCCTTCAGGATCGCCTTGTCCCGCACGTCGAAGAGATAGTCGGAAACTATCAAAGAGGATTCCGAAACGGAAAATCAATCACTGATCAGATCTTCACCATGCGGCAGATCTTGGAGAAGATGGCTGAATACAGATACGACACATACCATCTCTTCATTGACTTCAAAGCCGCATATGATAGCATAGCCAGGATAAACCTGTATGACGCTATGAGCTCTTTTGGAATCCCGGTCAAACTGATAAGGCTAGTTAGAATGACTATGACCAACGTCACATGCCAGGTGAGGGTGGATGGAAAACTCTCAGGACCTTTTGCTACCACCAAGGGTCTGCGCCAGGGGGACGGGCTTGCCTGTCTCCTATTTAACTTGGCGCTAGAGAGGGCCATTCGCGACTCGAGGGTGGAGACTACGGGAACCATCTTCTATAAGTCAACCCAGATCCTGGCATACGCTGATGATATAGACATCATTGGTCTGCGGCTCTCCAATGTAGCAGAAGCCTACCAAGGGATCGAGCAGGCGGCAGAGAACCTCGGATTGCAGATAAACGAGGCAAAGACCAAACTGAGGGTGGCAACATCAGCGGGCCTACCAATAAATAATCAGAATCTACGTAGGCGTAGATAGATGTGCAGATAGGTGAACGCACGTTTGAAATCGTCCCAGAATTCACCTATCTGGGGTCAAAGGTTAGCAACGACAATAGCATGGAAGCTGAGTTGCGCGCAAGGATGCTGGCTGCCAACCGGTCATTCTACAGCCTGAAAAATCAGTTCACTTCAAATAACCTGTCGCGACGGACGAAGCTGGGACTACATAGTACCTATATAGTACCAGTACTCACATACGCCTCTGAGACATGGACACTGTCTATATCTGACGAAACCCTCTTAGCCGCGTTCGAGAGGAAGATGCTCAGAAGGATACTTGGCCCCGTATGTGTGGAATGACATTGGAGGAGCCGCTGGAATGACGAGCTATACGAGATGTACGGCGACCTCACTGTCGTGCAGCGTATCAAGCTCGCCAAGCTCCGGTGGGCTGGCCATGTTGTACGCATGGAAACGGACGTCCCAGCCCGTAAAGACTTTTTAGGCCGTCCACAAGGACAGGCGTAGTAGGCCCAAATTGAGGTGGCAAGATGGCGTGGAGGCGTCCGCCATTAAGGCCGGAATAACGGACTGGCAGACAAAGGCGCGAGACCATGAGCAGTTTCAGACACTCCTAAGGCAGGCCAAGCCCGCATTATGTGGTTGTAGCGCCGGATAAGTAAGTAAGTTAGTGTGACCTTCAGACGATGCGGGAGAAGCTGGTTTGGGATTTAAAGTGTTATCGGTGTATTGATGGTTTATATCAAGCCACTGCTGATGAGACCATTCGATGCCCATGCCAATCGAGGGTGAAGAAGCCTTTTTAAAACAACCGTAGGAGAACGTATAACACTAATCTAATATTGGGGTCCTTCACGATTCTAGTCAGTTTTTTGTATGGAGTTTGACAGTTTGAGGCTGAAATCATGTAAACACCCCGCACAACAAAATCGAGCAGTTTTTGAGCTCGCTTTCTAGCTCGCTTTCCGCCGAAACCGATCGAGAAAGCGAGCAGAAATGTCCGAAGAACCGATCGAAGCTCTTGATCGGTTGAAGCGTTTACGGTATTTCGAGAGAGCGCGCTGTATGTGTATGTCTCTTTTTGACAAAAAAGCTCCGGTACGCGACCGTGTTGGCGAAAAATGATAATGGGCGAAAAATAGTTCACACCCACGTTCTCTTTCTTCTCTCTTTTCCCTTTCACCTCGCTTTATCATTATTGGTTTTTGCTCTCTGGCTATATTGAGCGAGTGGCTGACAAGTTTTCGATCGCTTTGCGCAGCGGGACTCCAGGCAAAACCACACACAAAACTAGCCTGCAATTTTCAGTCTAGATTATTCTAGCCTGAAAGCTAGAATTAGATTCGAGTAGCTGCTGGAAAACACGGTGTTGTGTACATTTACCCCAAGAAGCATTAAAGAAATCACGTTGTGGAATCTGGAATCAAAGTGTATGTAGTCCAGGTGGTCTCATAGTATATTTTTTATTTACCAAATTTGAATACCACTTTTTGACAGAATGGGTGAAAACTTTTGTTCAAACAAGCTTTCTTGAGGTTTGACGAATACTCAAAGCATTCTTAAAATCTTCATTCAGAAGCAGAAACGATAAAAATCAGCGTTCTAAATTCATACACCTTGGGATAAGCCCACCTGTATTTTATACTCACTTAGATAGCCGCTCAAAAACTGCTATACAATGCAAACAGCTGACAGGCTGACATTTCAGCCTTTATGAATAAAGATTTTTAGAGTGTTTTGAATATTCGTCAAGTCTCAAGAAAGCTTGTTTGAACAAAAGTTTTCACCCTTTCTGTTAAAAAGTGATATTCAAATTTGGTTTTACAAAACATATTATGAGACCACCTGGACTACATACACTTTGATTCCAGATTCCACCACGTCATCTCTTTGATGCACCTTGGGGTAAATATAAACAACACTGTGTTTTCGAGCAGGTACCCGAATCTAATTCTAGCTTTCAGGTTAGAATAATCTAGACTGAAAATTGCAGGCTAGTTTTTTGTGTGGTTTTGCCTGGAGTGTTTACATGATTTCAGCCTCCAATTGTCAAACTCCATACAAAAAACTGACTAGAATCGTGAAGGGCCCCAGGGCTAGAATAACTGCTGCAGCCATAGAACGACATTTTCATTGTTTTAGTGCTCTGGTTCTGTTAACCGTCTTGTGTGCTGTATGATGTGATGTGCTGTATGGAGCGCACCCACGATTCCGATCCGACTCCGACTATTGTTAGTTCGATTCCGACTCCGGCAAAATGGAACCACTAGATCCGCCCGGAATCAGAGTCGTTCGGAGTCGTCCGGAGTCGACCGGAGTCGTCCAGAGTCGACGACTCCGAACGACTCCGAACGACTCCAAACGACTCCGAACGACTCCGAACGACTCCGACTCCGGGCGACTCCGGGTGACTCCGGACAACTCCGAATGACTCCGAACGACTCCGAACGACTCCGACTCCGGGCGACTCCGAACGACTGCGAACGACTCCAAACGACTCCAAACGACTCCGAACGACTCCGAACGACTCCGAACGACTCAGGACGATTCCGACTCCGGGCACCTCCGGGCGACTCCGGGCGACTCCGCACGACTCCGGACGACTCCGGATATTGCAGCGCGGACCTACCCTCCGGAGTCGATTCCGAATTTATGGGAGTCGGATCGGAGTCGACTCCGGATTTTTGCCAACTTTACCCATCACTAGTACGATCAAAAACCTTTACGTAATCGTACAACCGCCTACCCGGGTAGGCCATACATTTTGTATGGATCAATGATGTTTTTCGTGGTGAAAAGCGTAAATCTTTTGAATTACTTGTTAGATTTGAATGAAAACTATCTCATAGGTTCATAATAATGTTTTAAAACATATCGTAGAAAAATTATATTTCGAAAAAAAATAATAATAATAAATCCTAAATAAAATAAAAATTAAAAATCCTATCAATCAAAAATATGTTCTAACTCCACCACCATAACTGGCCAGGCTGCATATTTTAAGTGGATGATTAGTCTTTTTCTTAGTTTTACTTACGTTTCTTTCAAAAGTTATATACATTTTTCAATTGTTTTGCTTGTTGTACAAAAATATATGTTGACGATCTATAAAATATGCTCATCATGTTTTATTAAAAACCGGCTCCGACCAGCTCCAGACAACTTCGGAACCTCCTCCACTCCAACCCAACGGAGCCGGCTCCGCACCCACGGCTCCGAAGTCGGCTCGGCATCCATGGCTCCAGAGCCGGATCCACTCTCTATTCGGCAGTAACACTATGACAAAAGTATGAATGTGTGTGTTAACTTTCAGCCAATCATATTCTTGTAGTGGTTGGTATCATTTTATAAGAGGTGATTTCAGTGTTAATTTCAATATATTGCTACACTGTAATACAGCATTTCAAAGAAAAGAAAAATACATAAGTAACCTCGCAAAACATGCGGCAAGGCCGGTTGGGGTGTTGGAGTTACAGCACATTTTTGATTGAAAAAAATATTGACAGGAGTTTTAAATTATAATTTTACAACGATGTGTTATGAGACATTATTGTGATCCTATAAAACAATTTTCATTAACTAGTAATTCAAAAGATATACGCTTTTAACCACGAAAACATATAACTCTTCCATACAAAATGTATGGCCTACACGGGTAGGCGGTTGTACATGTGAAGGATAACAAATATTTAAATTTTTTTGATATTTTTTTATAATTTGCACTTGGGTAACAAACATCTTTACTGAGGCGTTTTTAAAATTTGATGTCGATACGAATTTTCAATCCAAAGTAATTTTGAATAAAGATGCGAAACTTACCCGGGTAGGCGGTTGTACACATGACGGTTAGTAATGAAACCTGCCGAAACCTTGGTTACAGATAATAGTAATTATACTTATAATTATACTAATAATTAAACTACTACTACTACTACTACTACTACTACTACTACTACTACTACTAATAATAATAATAATAATAATAATAATAATAATAATAATAATCATAATAATAATAATATTATTAATAATAATAATAATAATAATAATAATAATAATAATAGTAATGATAATTATAATAAGAAAAATAAATAATAATAATAATAATAATAATAATAATAATAATAATGATACTACTATATATATAATACTTTATATATATATATATATATATATATATATATATATATATATATATATATATATATATATATATATATATATATATATATATATATATATATATAAAGTATTATATATAGTAGTATCATTATTATTATTATTATTATTATTATTATTATTATTATTATTTTTCTTATTATAATTATTATTACTATTATTATTATTATTATTATTATTATTATTATTATTAATATTATTATTATTATTATTATTATTATTATTATTATTATTATTATTATTATTAGTAGTAGTAGTAGTAGTAGTAGTAGTAGTAGTAGTAGTAGTAGTAGTAGTTTAATTATTAGTATAATTATAAGTATAATTACTATTATCTGTAACCAAGGTTTCGGCAGGTTTCATTACTAACCGTCATGTGTACAACCGCCTACCCGGGTAAGTTTCGCATCTTTATTCAAAATTACTTTGGATTGAAATTCGTATCGACATCAAATTTTAAAAACGCCTCAGTAAAGATGTTTGTTACCCAAGTGCAAATTATAAAAAAATATCAAAAAATTTAAATATTTGTTATCCTTCACATGTACAACCGCCTACCCGTGTAGGCCATACATTTTGTATGGAAGAGTTATATGTTTTCGTGGTTAAAAGCGTATATCTTTTGAATTACTAGTTAATGAAAATTGTTTTATAGGATCACAATAATGTCTCATAACACATCGTTGTAAAATTATAATTTAAAACTCCTGTCAATATTTTTTTCAATCAAAAATGTGCTGTAACTCCAACACCCCAACCGGCCTTGCCGCATGTTTAGCGAGGTTACTTATGTATTTTTCTTTTCTTTGAAATGCTGTATTACAGTGTAGCAATATATTGAAATTAACACTGAAATCACCTCTTATAAAATGATACCAACCACTACAAGAATATGATTGGCTGAAAGTTAACACACACATTCATACTTTTGTCATAGTGTTACTGCCGAATAGAGAGTGGATCCGGCTCTGGAGCCATGGATGCCGAGCCGACTTCGGAGCCGTGGGTGCGGAGCCGGCTCCGTTGGGTTGGAGTGGAGGAGGTTCCGAAGTTGTCTGGAGCTGGTCGGAGCCGGTTTTTAATAAAACATGATGAGCATATTTTATAGATCGTCAACATATATTTTTGTACAACAAGCAAAACAATTGAAAAATGTATATAACTTTTGAAAGAAACGTAAGTAAAACTAAGAAAAAGACTAATCATCCACTTAAAATATGCAGCCTGGCCAGTTATGGTGGTGGAGTTAGAACATATTTTTGATTGATAGGATTTTTAATTTTTATTTTATTTAGGATTTATTATTATTATTATTTTTTTCGAAATATAATTTTTCTACGATATGTTTTAAAACATTATTATGAACCTATGAGATAGTTTTCATTCAAATCTAACAAGTAATTCAAAAGATTTACGCTTTTCACCACGAAACATCATTGATCCATACAAAATGTATGGCCTACCCGGGTAGGCGGTTGTACGATTACGTAAAGGTTTTTGATCGTACTAGTGATGGGTAAAGTTGGCAAAAATCCGGAGTCGACTCCGATCCGACTCCCATAAATTCGGAATCGACTCCGGAGGGTAGGTCCGCGCTGCAATATCCGGAGTCGTCCGGAGTCGTGCGGAGTCGCCCGGAGTCGCCCGGAGGTGCCCGGAGTCGGAATCGTCCTGAGTCGTTCGGAGTCGTTCGGAGTCGTTCGGAGTCGTTTGTAGTCGTTTGGAGTCGTTCGGAGTCGTTCGGAGTCGCCCGGAGTCGGAGTCGTTCGGAGTCGTTCGGAGTCATTCGGAGTCGTCCGGAGTCACCCGGAGTCGCCCGGAGTCGGAGTCGTTCGGAGTCGTTCGGAGTCGTTTGGAGTCGTTCGGAGTCGTTCGGAGTCGTCGACTCTGGACGACTCCGGTCGACTCCGGACGACTCCGAACGACTCCGACTCCGGGCGGATCTAGTGGTTCCATTTTGCCGGAGTCGGAATCGAACTAACAATAGTCGGAGTCGGATCGGAATCGTGGGTGCGCTCCATACAGCACATCACTAGATCGTACACAAGACGGTTAACAGAACCAGAGCACTAAAACAATGAAAATGTCGTTCTATGGCTGCAGCAGTTATTCTAGCCCTGGGGCCCTTCACGATTCTAGTCAGTTTTTTGTATGGAGTTTGACAATTGGAGGCTGAAATCATGTAAACACTCCAGGCAAAACCACACAAAAAACTAGCCTGCAATTTTCAGTCTAGATTATTCTAACCTGAAAGCTAGAATTAGATTCGGGTACCTGCTCGAAAACACAGTGTTGTTTATATTTACCCCAAGGTGCATCAAAGAGATGACGTGGTGGAATCTGGAATCAAAGTGTATGTAGTCCAGGTGGTCTCATAATATGTTTTGTAAAACCAAATTTGAATATCACTTTTTAACAGAAAGGGTGAAAACTTTTGTTCAAACAAGCTTTCTTGAGACTTGACGAATATTCAAAACACTCTAAAAATCTTTATTCATAAAGGCTGAAATGTCAGCCTGTCAGCTGTTTGCATTGTATAGCAGTTTTTGAGCGGCTATCTAAGTGAGTATAAAATACAGGTGGGCTTATCCCAAGGTGTATGAATTTAGAACGCTGATTTTTATCGTTTCTGCTTCTGAATGAAGATTTTAAGAATGCTTTGAGTATTCGTCAAACCTCAAGAAAGCTTGTTTGAACAAAAGTTTTCACCCATTCTGTCAAAAAGTGGTATTCAAATTTGGTTATAAAAAATATACTATGAGACCACCTGGACTACATACACTTTGATTCCAGATTCCACAACGTGATTTCTTTAATGCTTCTTGGGGTAAATGTACACAACACCGTGTTTTCCAGCAGCTACTCGAATCTAATTCTAGCTTTCAGGCTAGAATAATCTAGACTGAAAATTGCAGGCTAGTTTTGTGTGTGGTTTTGCCTGGAGTCCCGCTGCGCAAAGCGATCGAAAACTTGTCAGCCACTCGCTCAATATAGCCAGAGAGCAAAAACCAATAATGATAAAGCGAGTTGAAAGGGAAAAGAGAGAAGAAAGAGAACGTGGGTGTGAACTATTTTTCGCCCATTATCATTTTTCGCCAACACGGTCGCGTACCGGAGCTTTTTTGTCAAAAAGAGACATACACATACAGCGCGCTCTCTCGAAATACCGTAAACGCTTCAACCGATCAAGAGCTTCGATCGGTTCTTCGGACATTTCTGCTCGCTTTCTCGATCGGTTTCGGCGGAAAGCGAGCTAGAAAGCGAGCTCAAAAACTGCTCGATTTTGTTGTGCGGGGTGTTTACATGATTTCAGCCTCAAACTGTCAAACTCCATACAAAAACTGACTAGAATCGTGAAGGACCCCAATATTAGATTAGTGTTATACGTTCTCCTACGGTTGTTTTAAAAAGGCTTCTTCACCCTCGATTGGCATGGGCATCGAATGGTCTCATCAGCAGTGGCTTGATATAAACCATCAATACACCGATAACACTTTAAATCCCAAACCAGCTTCTCCCGCATCGTCTGAAGGTCACACTAACTTACTTACTTATCCGGCGCTACAACCACATAATGCGGGCTTGGCCTGCCTTAGGAGTGTCTAAAACTGCTCATGGTCTCGCGCCTTTGTCTGCCAGTCCGTTATTCCGGCCTTAATGGCGGACGCCTCCACGCCATCTTGCCACCTCAATTTGGGCCTACTACTCCTCTGTCCTTGTGGACGGCCTAAAAAGTCTTTACGGGCTGGGACGTCCGTTTCCATGCGTACAACATGGCCAGCCCACCGGAGCTTGGCGAGCTTGATACGCTGCACGACAGTGAGGTCGCCGTACATCTCGTATAGCTCGTCATTCCAGCGGCTCCTCCAATGTCATTCCACACATACGGGGCCAAGTATCCTTCTGAGCATCTTCCTCTCGAACGCGGCTAAGAGGGTTTCGTCAGATATAGACAGTGTCCATGTCTCAGAGGCGTATGTGAGTACTGGTACTATATAGGTACTATGTAGTCCCAGCTTCGTCCGTCGCGACAGGTTATTTGAAGTGAACTGATTTTTCAGGCTGTAGAATGACCGGTTGGCTGCATCCTTGCGCGGTAAGCATCCTTGCGCGCAACTCAGCTTCCATGCTATTGTCGTTGCTAACCTTTGACCCCAGATAGGTGAATTCTGGGACGATTTCAAACGTGCGTTCACCTATCTGCACATCTATCTACGCCTACGTAGATTCTGATTATTTATTGGTAGGCCCGCTGATGTTGCCACCCTCAGTTTGGTCTTTGCCTCGTTTATCTGCAATCCGAGGTTCTCTGCCGCCTGCTCGATCCCTTGGTAGGCTTCTGCTACATTGGAGAGCCGCAGACCAATGATGTCTATATCATCAGCGTATGCCAGGATCTGGGTTGACTTATAGAAGATGGTTCCCGTAGTCTCCACCCTCGAGTCGCGGATGGCCCTCTCTAGCGTCAAGTTAAATAGGAGACAGGCAAGCCCGTCCCCCTGGCGCAGACCCTTGGTGGTAGCAAAAGGTCCTGAGAGTTTTCCATCCACCCTCACCTGGCATGTGACGTTGGTCATAGTCATTCTAACTAGCCTTATCAGTTTGACCGGGATTCCAAAAGAGCTCATAGCGTCATACAGGTTTATCCTGGCTATGCTATCATATGCGGCTTTGAAGTCAATGAAGAGATGGTATGTGTCGTATCTGTATTCAGCCATCTTCTCCAAGATCTGCCGCATGGTGAAGATCTGATCAGTGATTGATTTTCCGTTTCGGAATCCTCTTTGATAGTTTCCGACTATCTCTTCGACGTGCGGGACAAGGCGATCCTGAAGGATCAGGGAGAATATTTTAAAGGCGGTATTCAACACCGTAATACCCCTGTAGTTGTTGCAGTCCAACCTGTCTCCTTTCTTGTCTATGGGGTAGATGATGCCGAGATTCCAATCACAAGGCATCGATTCGCTATCCCACACCTCAGTTACAATTTGATGAATCTCGTTTTCTAGTCGTGCACCTCCATTCTTGACCAGTTCGGCTGCAATTCAGTCGGTTCCGGGTGCCTTGTTATTTTTCAGCCGACGGATAGACTTTCGTTTTTCTTCTATGCTAGGTGGCAGTAGCATAACACTATCTGCTAGTGGCGCTTCTAGCTGTTCGTTAAACTGGTCGTTGAGTAATTCATCAAAGTACTAGGCCCACCGCGAGAGGACCTCTGGCTGGCTACTAACCAGATCTCCATCCTTGTTGCGACAGCAGGTTACCTTAGGTACAACGTTGTTTCGGTGACCTGCTATCGTTTGGGAAAACTTTCGTGTCGGTCCGTACGCCTCTCTGGTTTGTTCGAGTTCCCGCATGTTTTGCTCCTCCAAAGCATGCTTGTTGGAGCGGTGAACTCGTTTCTCTTCGCGTCTGAGCCGTGAATATTCCTCTGCGCATGCCCGCGTTCTATGCCGTTGCTGCATTGCTCGGTATGCAGTATTCTTACGTTCGGTCACTTGTCTGCATTCATCGTCGAACCAGCCAGATTTGGTTTTGCCATGATGTGGTGGGAGTATATTTCTTGCACAGTTTATTATTTTTGTTTTAGAGCGTTCCACCTCTCGCTCGTAGTTTCATATCTGTTTTCTGGTAGTAGAGACTCTTCTAAAGCGGCTTTGAATTCCTGTTGGACAGTAATGTCCCTTAGAGAGTCCGTGTTGAGCCGAGGCTGCATGTTTTCTCCGCCCCCATTGGCGCGGGGGCGGGCGATTCTACAACGTATCACTAAGCCAACCAAGTAGTGATCGGAATCGATATTGGCTCCTCGATATATTCTGACATTTAACAGACTCAACTGTCGTCGGCGGCTTATTAACACGTGGTCGATCTGGTTGAAGGATTCTCCACCCGGGTGCGCCTATGTAACCTTGTGCATTTTTTTGCGCGCAAATTTGGTACTTCCTACAACCAGATTGTTCGCTGCGGCGAACTGGACCAATCTAATACTATTATCGTTACTGTGCTCATGCAGACTGTGACAGCCGCAGTGACGGTACATTGGCTCCCTACCGACTTTTGCGTTGAAGTCCCCCAGGCAGTGTTGTTAATTGTCGACATTTTTTATGATATTCGCAGTAAGCGGGTGTCAAAATCATTCTTGGTCATGATATTCATGGTTACCATGACACGGCTTTCCAAAAGCGGCAATCATTTGTGCAATAACAATCAATTGTTTTTCGATGACATGATTGCAAAAACTGTAGAATGAATGTCATTTGACAATTTTCATGAGACGCCAGAACTGCTCTATCGTGCATTTATCGATACTTAGCCATTAGACCACTTAATATTTTCACTCAGTCAACCCGGAAAATGGTGTTCTTTTACAGCAGTATAGAAATTCACGCGAAAACACGAAAAAGGACCCATTTTCGATGAAGATCTAGTTCACTTGAGATACGGCAAAATCAAAAAGTCAAATGATTGTAGCAGAAAAATATCATCGTGTCAAATGATATTTTTTCCGTGATTGTCGAATGAATGCGTGGATCTAGAATGCGATGCTTCAAAAAGTATCATTTTGTAAAATTTGATGTCGACGACTATCACCGTTCGCAACACTGCCCCCAGGATGATTATGAGGTCATGCCTGGGGCACGCATCTATAATTCTAGCGAGGCGGCCGTAAAGCAGGTCCTTCTCCTTTTGCTCTTTCTCTTCGTTAGGGGCGTGAACGTTTATGAGGCTTATATTATAGAATTTGCCTCGCATGCGCAGGGTACATAGCCTATCGTTTATAGCCTTGAAATCTATGATTACGGATTTCACCCGAGGACCTACGGCGAAACCCGTTTCGAGCACGTGGTGACGGTCGTGGCAGCTGTAGTAGATGTCGTAGCAATGCTTACCACGCCTGTTGTCCACACCGTTCCCTAGCCACCGAATCTCTTGTAGAGCTACAAGGTTCATGCTCAGTGTGGCTAGGGCGTCATCAAGTTGTTTCGAGGCTCCGGCTTTGCTAAGAGTGCGTACATTCGATGAGCCCATTTTGATCGTTGTCCGGGGGCATTGCGTTGGGTCGGTATCGTTAGGTCCGTTTCGTGACTCTCTGTTGCTTTCCGTAGTCGATTGTTCCGTGAGACTGGGTGACTGGCCCTGCGCTCACGTTGCCGTTTTATTTAACGTCGGGTTGCCCCCCCGACGTTCAGGTTCCCAGTTTCCACCCCCCTCCTGGTTCGCCAAATGCCACCATCCGCCCAAGGGGTTGGATCTAATCCGTGTACCCAAGCTAGGATATATGGAGGCACATGTTACCACTCCGCACGACGAGGACGTGTCGGAATAGGAGTTGGATGGGAGAGCATATATTATCCCTCGGAGGGCTTCGGATCCCATCCCATTGCAGAGTCACATTTAAGGTCACACACAAATTAATAAATGCTAACACCCATCATACAGTCGTCAACTCGTACATTACAGTCGTCAACACATGCCAAACAAGAAGAACACCCATCAATTACAATACACAACCGCAATGCACATATAAGTATCAACGCATACACCACAACACCCAATCAGCTGACGGCGGAAGGCACGGGCAGAAGCTCAAATAAGGCTAAAAATTGCCTGCGCAGGTTTCGCTGAAATTATGCGCAAAGTACCGGCCAAAATCTGCGCTAGCCTAGGTCATAAAAAAATCTTCCTAGGTCATAAAATATGCATGTGACATGTAACTAACTTTTACTACATCAGCACAATCAGCAAAAGTAGTGTATGCAGCATGATTGAAAACCATTAGTAACAAATTTCGAAAATCGATTGTATCCAATCACATGGCCATTAGAAGCCCTTAATGTATTTGTTATAAATTATGGAAATACACAGCTACACATGGAAGTAACAAAAAGTAAAAATCATACACAAGCAACTTGACTCCCACAATAATACTACAACATGCCTAAGAAAAGATACTTAATCAATTTTGAGGTTGATTGATGCATAATAAATTAGATTCCATAATTCAATTCATTCAAAAAATCATAATATTTTCGTTTTTGCCGGAGATGTTCCCATGTTTGCAATGGAAAATTTTAGCTTTGATGAAGTTTAGCAGACGTTTATCATTGATTCAATACTAAGCATCACACATTTTATCAATTTTGAAGTTTAAGAAAAATATTGCAATGTAAATATGTAAATGTAAATATAAACTCATCCTCGTTAGTAAGGTTACCACAAAGATGGCATATGTAGCATGTAGAGTCAACTCTCTCTTATTTGAGATCCGATGGGACTCCCAAATAAGAGGGGTTTGAAAATTCAAGAGGTTGAGAGAGAATTAAAGGAGAATCTCATTCATATAAACTAGAACGAGATGTAGTGAAATCTCTCTATCATGTAGTCTCTTCAAGATGAAATATTTCTTTAAGAGGAATATCATGACGGGAATGTTCCATACATTTTATGTCTCTTTAATATAAATGTCTCCCTAAGACGAATATATTTCAAGCTGCATACGCAATTTGCATTTATATATATATAATAATAATAATAATGATAATGATAATAAAAATAATAATAATAATAATAATAATAATAATTGTAATAATAATTATAATAAGAATAATAATAATAATAATAATAATAATAATAATAATAATAATAATGATACTACTATATATATATACTTTATATATATATATATATATATATATATATATATATATATATATATATATATATATATATATATATATATATATATATATATATTTATATATATTACTATAGCTATTACTATAAATATAGTAATATTTATAAATAGTAATATGATAAAGTAGATTTTTAGTATTTTATTGTTTATTTATTGTGAATACAATGTACAACATTTAACATTTTTTAATCTTAAATTTTCTATGTTTCTATCGTCTGATTACATAAATTAAATTCTTACGTTAAACTTCTCCCGTAACATCTATACATATTGAGCAATCATCCTAGCTTTAATATACGATTCGGCTATTCAAGAGTAAGAGTAACAACTTTTCATGATGTACCACCACATCCCCCCCCCCCCCCCCCCCCCCCCCCCCCCGCATCACTCACAGAGTAACAGGGACAAAATACCACATAATTCCGCCTCAAATGGTAGCTAGTGAAACAAAACATGTAAAAAAGAAAGGGACTGACAACAAATCATGCGTGAGAAGTGTAGGCTAGTTATCGAACAAATATTTCAACAATCTGAACCCCAAAAAAGAGTGGCAAAGTGTCTTTTTTCACAGAAGGAACATTGGCAAAAGAAAGCTCTAGCATATCCTATTCATTTTGCATGTGTCCATAGAAACACCATCCTATGATTTACGAACCCATGGTGCGATCCGTATAACCTGAGCTTTTGACGTAAAATCTCTGGTTGTGTGACTATTTAACTAAAAAAGCAAATTCATTCGAGTTAAAGGGATTTGTCGACTTTAATACTTGTTAGAATACATCGAAAACAACAGCGGTAAGCTCCGTTTACTTTTTATTTAGCAAAAACAGCCAGTATGTATTTCTATAGGGATGAGCCTTACATACAAAACATCTTTGACATTTCAGTAGATCAGTATTTTATGCATCAACTCAACTTAATCATTTTTAACTGATAACAGCAATATACCAAAAACGATTGTTTTTAGTTTATTCGTAAAGATTGGTATGAAATTGAATGAATGATATTTAAATTACATTTGAATACAAAACATTCATATTTTACGTAGCTTATATCTTTAAATTGTTTTACTGTTATATACATAAAACATATACATATACATAAATACATATAAAGTATTGCCACGATATCGACCTCGTGTGGATTAGCTAAGGTGGATTAAAAATATCAGGTGATGGGAAAGCGCCTTTGGGGGGTCACCATAGTTGAGGGACTTAACGTCATTTTAAAACCGTTCACCAATGGTTTCCGCACACAAAATATCACAAATAGAAAATATTGCTTGATTATTAAGATAACCCTTAATATGAGAAAACTATATCGGTGATTTTAGGGCCAATTTGCAATAAGTTCAGCTAAGGTCGTTAAGCAGGGTCAAAAGGGTTCAACACAGATCAGCTGTTGAACAAAAAGCGCCATAGAGGCAGTAGGCAGTAGTAAGTCAAGCGACAGAAGAAAGATTAATTTTTAAACTGTGCAATAAAGACTAAATAAACCAGTTCTAGAAAAGTATTACCAGCTGCTCATATATTGTTACACACGTAACAGCATAAGGGAACAGTTAGACGAATGTTGCAAATCGATAGGAGAATGTTGCAAGCATGCTGTTAAAATTTGAAATCATATAGGGTAATGTTGCAACCGGGGAATTTGGCAAGCATACTGTGGAGCTGTCATCAGACTGTATGACTACTTCACAGTATGCTTTCACTGGTTGCAACACTTTATTTGACACTCCCTAATGCTGCTGGCGGATGTGTTGCTCCGTCGCAGCGCCCAACTCCGGTGCTTTTCACCGAGTCGGGTATATTTTTCCTTCGTCGACCGGAGAGTGCCTCCGACTATTAAGAAACGAGCGATTCTGAGGTTTGTGTTCGAATGCGCTTACTTTATTTAGGTTCTCATCTCTTATAAGCTATTTAGTCGCTGACCGCATATAGGTCAGCTAACTATAACTATGACTATTTTGATAACAAGTTTTATTTATACTTAATGCGACATGTACCTATGGTTTATGAATTGCGTGAAGTTACTTCCTCGTTTGAACCGTGAGAACGGTTGACTACCTGTTTATGTTTGTTGCGTTTCTGAAGCGCGCGCTATTGCTTGAGGCGTGCTTTGCTTGAACTTTGTTTTAACTTGAGGTGTTTTAACTTGAAGTGTTTTACTTCGCTACATCCGCATATATGCTTTTACTTCATAATGAGGTCGAACGCAACACTCCCCTATATGATTGCAAAATTTCCACAGTATACTTGCAATGTTCTCCTACCGATTTGCAACATTCCCCCAACTGATTTAACTATTTCCTTATATGATTCAAAACCCTGAAATGTTCGTTAATAAGCCAGACTTTGTTGGGATAAAAAAGAAGAACAGTAACATATTTGCTATGAATAGAAACACATTTTAACATAAACCTACGTATAATTATAACGTACACATAAACGACTCTCCACAACACACTCAACATGTACCTTGTTCCGAACGCCATTTGGATTTTTCATATTTTCTTGGCTATAGAAATATCAGGTGAAACATTCTCAATTGTGTCAACAATGAACAAAATATCTCAAAACAATATACACATGACTATCGCACAAACGCATTTGCACTGAAATATTAAATAATAAAATGTATCAATCTCAACGGCTTCAACCATATAAGCCATCATAACAAACCCATTGCGGTCCTGTGGTACAGTCGTCTACTTGAACGACTCATTAACACGCCCATGATGGGTTCAAACCCGGAATGGGCCATCCCCCCGTAGGAAGGACTGACTATCCGGCTACGTGGTATTGAATAGTCTTGAAACCTGTATAAGCCTTCATGTCCGCCTAGGAGGTTTACGATAAATAGAAGGAAGGAACAAACCCATCGCATTAACTAGCATATAAACCCCCCATAAATACATTATTTTGAGGCTGGGTTCTTCATTTCCTAGCAGTTTTTTAATATTTAGAGTTTTATATCTATCAGCTGAAATTAAATTGATAACTCATTATAATTCCTAGTAAAAAAATATTCTTGTTTTTCTTTCTTCTTTTTCTTTGGCACCACAACTGATGTCGGTCAAGGCCTCCCTATGCCACAAGTGGACTTGGCTTTCAGAGACTTATTTATTACCCATTGCTGGATAGTCATTACGTATGATAGCCTACGTATGAAGGCACGGTTTATTAGGGGCTTGAACCCTTGTATATTCGTAAAACTGTGCAAAACACACTCGTCAATTTATCACACGCTTTTTTGTACAACACTTTTCCACTTTGCAATATTTGTATATTAAATGATGCTTAGTATCGAAACTTTTATATGCCTGAGAGAGAATAAAATTAAAGAAATGATCAATGCTAAACAACCATTATCTTGATTTTCACATTGCCACCGAAAAATCTACCAGGAACGCAAATAATATTGCTCGTTATGCAAGATTTTACTTTTTGAAAGAGGTTTTTGTTGAGCATTTAGATTTGGGAGATTTGTTGAACTTATTATGGAAATTTTCGTTATACGAGGAACTAGTTATGAGGGATTTTTCTTTAATAATAATAAAACAATAACTCCTCAAAGATGTTATACATCAATCATAAGAGGGTTTTACCTATTTATTTTTTTTAACAAGCTAAAATCATCACATAATTATTTTACTGAATTATTATTTTTATATACAGTATTATTTCATATTAATTTAACAGCTTAAGAAAAATAAGTATGAATAATAACATTATTTCATTCCTTCCTTTAGAATATTTCATAACATGTGAAGAAAAAGGTAATAATTCATATTTTAATATTGCTATGAATCTTTATGTTCTTAAATATATGTATTTAATATGTATTTGTATGTTTTTTTTAATATGTATTTTTTTCAAATCTTATTATAGTAATATTAAATCAAATCAAATCAAAAATTGAAATCGTAAGCCTGTGTAGAGAAAATTAAGTCGAATAAATAATCACATATTCCCTCAAATGTTTCACCTTTATGCTGCGTGATAACAAAAAGACGCACACTAAGCCTGATTTTTAGGACGTTACGTGTAATTCCTACATTTTTTATGCTGCGTTGCTGCATTTTCCTGTCTCAAATATCAAGAACTATAACAGACAGACAAGACACGTGATTTCATTTCAATTAGTAAACTAGGTATAGTATACCACATTTATCATTTATTGTTTAGCTATTGGTGGTTCATTACATTATTCTTGGTGCAGAGCACATGCAAGTTTGCTATCCATGAAAACCTTTTAAAAATAATTGATTTGGGAATTCACAGGATCAATAATCAATTATGCAGCTACACAGAAAAGTAGGATGATGGTAGTGCAAGATTTATAACGCTGGATTTTTGTTTTAATAGCCATTTTTGTCATGAGGCCGAAAAATTGGTTGAATGTTAATTTAAAGATAACTTTAAGAATTGATTACAGCCTTTTTAAGTGTTTGCGTGGTATTGTTAATAATTCTTTAAATTAAGACTTGAGGTCAGCTCTATAATCAATCAGATAAAAATTTAAAACTAACCAATGCAAACCTTTCCTAGTTCAAAATTATCTTTTCAACTTCTCAACAATAACCAGCAGTGTCTTTTTTAATAAGTGGAAGGGAATGGCACTTCAATTCTGCAAAGATTTTTTTAAATAGTTGAACAGCGGCACCAGCTTATGGCGAATGTAAAACTATCTCCGTAATGACAGTGTTGTTGATTTATTTGTAGCCATAATTTTCTCTGCAAATAACTAGCAATGTCTCCAAAATTCCAATAATTCCAACAATATCAAAAGACAAAAATACGAGCAATTTTTGTCTTAAAACAATTGATTGTAAACTTTACAAATTCACTCAAAGCACAAGTTCATTACACATGGTCTTGACTTTTGTTTTTTTACGATATATTTGAAAAAAAGAAGATGTGTGCAGCACATGCCAATAAAATGTGCGTACCATTTGTACCGGGCGCTAGCACTAGTTATGTCTCTTTATTCATTCAATGGATGCAATCGTCGTGTAAATCAACGCCTTTTTTTAATGGACTAAAAATGCTTGAGGTACAATTGTATCTTCAACTACGTAAAATTTTATGTAACATTAATTTTAATCTAGAAATTGGAAACAAGTGGAGAAATATGAAAGTATATCATTTAATATTACAACATTACAAAACATAGCGTGTTAAATACTAACCTAAATCAGCTAGCAACTGACGCAATACTTTATAATAAAATAATCCTTTTAAACATGTTGAAATCTGTTCCGTCACTCACTACGCTTTGAACTATGAGGTTGTCGTATGTATTGCAACAGAAATTACACACTGTCGCATTTCGCACTAAACATAAAAAAACATTTCATGAAATTGTATGACTCTTGATGAATTGTGTGATAAATAGCACTATAGAGCAAAAGGAACCTTATTAAAAATGTTGAATCTATATTGTACCCAAGGAAAAAATCTAACCCTAAAGGTAGCAATAATAATCTACTAACCTATCATTTACCTCAAAATACATTGTATCGAACTATCACATATGTTAACACTTTAAAAAAATCGCACAGAAACCAGTGTTGAGTAATACTAGATTTCTTTCCGACAGATTTTCTCACATTTGCCAGCTCTCATATCAGATCTTTTTTTATGCTGTAACACTATTACTTTATCCTCAGGACATCGTCAAATTCAGCAAAATGTGATTACTTTACAACATATTTCAAACTTCACTTGTTATAAACACAAAGAATACCACATAAAATAAATAATTAATTAAACGTGTATTATTTTAATCGTGTCGGGTTTTTTAGCTTATTCACTCTTTTGACCAGAAAGCCCGTTCACAAGCATCAAATATAGCAATCGTTAAAAAATTACAATTAAAATTCTAATACTAATGGTTTAGGTTTTTTTCACTTGGCACATTACAAAAAAACTTTTAGATTTGTAATTATGTTTGTATTATCAAATAATTCTTATACAACTTTCTTTGATTTGGTTGGGTTTTATTTTTCTGTAATAAAAATAAACTTCACATCTCACCGCAAAGGATGTTCAAGAGGAATTATTTTATAACATTCAACACAATGCCACGACTCATCGTTCATGAACTAGCAGACTTTTCACACACTATACACGACCACTTGAATAATGCATAACATCAAGTTGATTTTTTTGTAACACCGATGTTATAGCTATTTTTGTTGATGTTACTTATTAGGAAACGTTGCCAATAACATATGCTTTACCACAATTTAATGTTTAATACACCACATATTCCCTTTTTTATACTACACATATTTTATCCTCAATGTATGCTGAATCTACACTAAATATTGAACAAAATGAACTCTTGTTATAACGCTTATAACGCTCTCAGGAAGTTAACACACACCTACAACAGCTGCAAGTACGGAAGAAACTGACGTATTATGTCCAAGAAACAAACAAACGTAAAACTAACCAATAACCGGTGTGAATCGGTGAAACATTTTAAGTTTCGGCTGAAATGAACTATGTCCGAAGCTGATTATTTGGCAACAACTCAATGTTTGACTGAGCATCTACGATTTTTTTAGCTCATGCATAGGATTCATTTTAGATACAGAAAATAACGCGCATGCTCGTATGTACAAGGAATGAATTTTCGTAATTCAGTTTTTCGATATTGAACTTGTTCATTAAAAGGAAGCCGCCCTGTTTCGAAATATTAGCACTATAGAGATAAAGTTTCTTAAGGTTTCATAAATACAAAATAATTTTATTTTGGGGTTTTCTACGCTGTTTTATGAAGATAGTGGTCATAACATTCCACATTGTGTGCATCAAAATTTTACCTAGCGGGAAGATTAACTTGATGTAAAAATTGAATCGTCATATGCTTGTCAAGCATATATTTGGAAGCATATATTTACTGCAACCAATTCATGACCTAGGCAAAACATCAGCTATGACTGTAAAGGACTCTTTTCAGGGAGTTGTTTTTACTTGAACTACATTCTAAGGGTTATTAAGGCTAGTTTTAATTAGTCCGATTAATTGTTAATAAGGCTTATTAAGGCGAATGTTTCCCATTCTTGCAATAGTATCCATCTACATGCGCGTGGATACAACCCGTTACACTGCTTATCTGCTTGACTGCTCTGCCTATTCCAAGAAAAAATTTGTTCCGCGGCACGATGTACGAATTTGTACGATTTAAAAGAGGGATATGAATACAACTAAACCAAAACGACTCTTGTATCTTAGAATAGATATTCGTTATTAATACAATTTGATGACCCACATCATTTCAACGACAGAGCTACTATAAGTTTATTGATCTTTAGTTGCAATTGGTGTCGTTACAGTATGACTTGAGACTGTATAAGATTTTCGATAAGCTTAGGTTAAGGTTAGGTTAGGGGATAATAGTAATTCTTGAGTTATTCAATGCAGTACATTCGTAATGGATTAACAATACAACATTCGGATGAAATGGAAACGCCATCAAGCCCCCTTAAAATGACCAAAAAGACATTACTGCATAACAAATTGCTGACTGTTTGGCTAATGGTGCCATCTCACAGAGCAGTCAATAAATATTCCCTTAACATTACACAATAGTAATCGTGGATCAAATGGTTTAACATGCTCGTCTTATATCTGTATAAAAGGAATACAATGCTCAGCTCTTAATAAATAAAAGGAATATCACGCAATAAGCTTATATCTTGAATGGCTGAGATAGATAGCTTTTGCAAACAATAAATAAAACATGTTAAATAAATTCGTAACAAATAGAGCAATAAGAAAAACTAGACATATAAAACATTCAAATCTTTTGAAGGTCGTACAAGTTGACGACTGCACCACCAGACCAGCCCATTGAAGGTCATAATCTTTTCTCTTAGTAACGCCGTTTCTTCCAGCTGTATCTTTGCGATTGTAATTGTATGTGTATTTCTCGTTCCATGGATAACAGTGATCCTTGTGGATGTTCTTAAGTCTAATCTTAGTTTAAATTAATTAGATAGATCTACTTAATAACTCGTTTAAAAGGCGGTGTTTCAATGATTGCAAACTTGATTAAATGCACATGGAGTTGAGGAGCTTTTGACAGTTAGATGAAAAACCGTATCTTAGCACGCGTGATTCTATTGCAGAAGATTTAGTTGTTGAAGATTCTATTGCACCAGAAACAAGTGTCAAAAAAGATTCGCCAATATTTTTGCGTTCACACATCACGAATCTACGCTGGATACAATTATCGTAATTTTACAAAATTGGGTCGGTCTGGTGGTACAGTCGTCAACTCGATCGACTTAACATGCTCGTCATGGGTTCAAGTCCCGAATAGACCGAGCCCCCATACATAGGACTGACTATCCTGCTATGGTAACAATAAGTCACTGAAAGCCAAGCTCACTTCACTAGTGGGAACAGGCAGGCCTTGACCGATAGCGGTTGTTGTGCCAAAGAAGAAGAAGAATTTTACAAAATAACACGGGTTCTTGTTGTAAGAAATGTAAAAAAATAAACCGTTACAACACTTAGGACTTGAAAGCGATCCAAAACATATGGTAAAACACGAAAAAATACGATATTTTTCTCGATATGTCAAAAGATTGCAAGCAAATTTTTTTGCTGTCCATCCAGCGATAGATAGCTTGGATTGCTCGAAAAACATTCGCCACATGCTGCTAGACTCCCACTACCTCAGTGAAAATGTGTGTTTAACAGATATTTTCTAGCAAAATATGCCGTGTGTGAACGCGGCTATTGAGAAGGTCCGGCAATTAATTTTGAATTTCTTGCGAAATGTTAGCTACTATGCGACATTTCTTGTTGAGGTTTCGTTCTTAATTCAGCTTGAGAAAAAAAGTCCATCTTGTTACCTTGTTTTATAAAGTTCGGCGAAAAGAGCTCCCAAAGACAAGTGTCTTACAAGCGCCGGAGGTTAGCCGAAGGTATGAATGCTAAACATAAACATACATTTGGATCAAGTTGTTTATTTAGTTTCTGATCTGTTTCCACTGTAATATAATTTCGCTCAACAAAGTGTAATTTTCCAAAATAGTGTTCAATTTTCCCAAAATCATATGTAAAATTCTATGTAAACAACTAAACGGTGAAGGATGATCGTATTACCACTTTGTTGTCGAATTTGTGAAGAGAATTTCTCAAGAACATCTTGGTTGACCTGATGGCGACAAACGCATCGGTGGCTAGCTGGGTCATCGTAACTAGAACAGCTAGACTACGACAGGTGGCAGTAATAGTGAAATGTAAACAGTTCTCGGAAGGATCGTGGCGATTTAACGTCCGTGAAGCTGGATAATCCGTGGTGATCGTGGTGCCGTAGTCCGAAAGCCGTTGACCGAGAATAGTAATTTTTTTAACGCTTGTGAATTACAAAATAAACAGTGTTCAAAAAAACTAGTTACGCGAGTTTTTTGCGAATCATTTTGATAGAGTCGACTGCTACTTGAAGTAACATTTAATAAAATTCAATTTCTGGCTAACTGGATTATTCACTTATTTCGTTACCGAATAAACCAGCATGTTAAGTGACGAAATGGTGGGTGAGATGAAAAGTACCAGCGCGTGCGGTACATGCGGAAAAAGGCGATGGCAGACGTAGTAAAGTGTGGTGACTGCGGCCAAGCGTTTCACTTTGATTGTGTCGAGGAAGACGAAACGGTTCTAGACCGGGAGTGGTACTGTGAACCTTGCTGCAACAAGGATTTTCCACCGGTTGAGGAACCGCGAGATGTTGAACTAGAGCAACGCGAGGTAGATCCTCCGCTCGCCAACCCTTCGACCAGCCGTATTCGGCAACCTACTGTGGAAAGACGGGAGGTTTATCCTCCGTTAGTAGAACAACAACGTACCACAGAGAAAAAGAGCGTGCAGCTTGCCTTCAATTTACAGGGTTTCTCAAGCCAACTCAACATCGTAACACTATTTCTAGAACACGTTAAACGATTGTCAACATCGTACATACAATTCGAATCCGTAAACTCTTTTCGATTTGGTAACACTAGGTTTTGAATGCGTAAAATCCCAACTCGAATCTGGAAAATGTATGCTGGATGACATGTCACTGACTGTATATTTATTCTGCATGTTTTGAAACTGTGTTTCGATCGATCTGAACAGGAGTAGTGATGGGCTTGCAAATTTTGCCACAGTCGGAAAGATCAGATTGCGGTGTAATTGGAGGAAGGGTCTATATCCGGACTCTTTCGGACTCATCCACTCCAAATGCTTTTGGGATGAGCTCGATCGAATCTCTATGAGGTCGGGCGAATCCGAAAAATTCCAGTAATAAAACAATAAATCAACTACTTTTACAGCCTGTTTCCGAGTTACGCGGATTCGGAGAAACGTAGTTTTCAAAATTTGACAGATAAAATGTCAAACCTGTACAATTTGTTTTAAGAAATGTCCAATGCACTTTTCCCAGAAAACTTAATCCACTAAAAAGCCAGAAATAAAAGAGTTTTCTGAACGAAACGTTAATAATAAATGATAACGTGAATAAATTTAATCGAAACTAATGAGTAATCTAAGGTTTTTTTACCTGAAAATCGTAAAACTCTACTGACGCGGATATTCGAATTATGAGAATCCTCGGAAACACAAACACTGCATATGGGTCTCTCCACGATTCTAGTCAGTTTTTTGTATGGAGTTTGACAGTTGGAGGTTGAAATCATGTTAACACTCCATACAAAACCACACAAAAAACTAGCTTGCAATTTTCAGTCTAGATTATTATAGCCTCAAAGCTAGAATTAGATTCGAGTACCTGCTCGAAAACATGGTCCCGCTGTGCAAAGCGACGGAAGGCGTTATGGCGTTCTGAGAATTTTATCATGCCTTCCTTTTCTCTCCAACGGCAAATTTGTCGAGCAGCTCGTCGAGCTACCCCCCGCTGCGCAAATTCGAGCAGTTTCCAGCGCAGGAAATATACCAAAATCTGCGCTGGCCAGCGCAGATTTTGGCTGGTCTCCCGCGCTGGACTTCAGCGATTCCTGCGCTGGGTCGAGCTAGTTTAGCGCCATCTGTTGGCGAAATGGACGAACTATTTGTGGCGGTGGAGCAAAAAAAAACGGTCAAAAATTTAAAAATATTGGCGCCCATTTTTTCGTCCGCTGCTTCTACCTCCCTCACCCTGCCTTGCCTTACTTGCGCTTCTGCCCGTGCCTTCCTGCCGCCAGCTGATTGGGTGTTTGTGGTGTATGCGTTGATTCTCATATGTGCATTGCGGTTGTGTATTGTTATTGGTGGGTGTTAGCATTTATTAATTTGTGTGTGGCCTTGAGACGCTGTGGGAGAAGCTGGATTGGGATTCAAAGTGTTATCGGTGTATTGATGGTTTATTTTATTTCGTGCCGTTGCTGATGAGACCATTCGATGCCCGTGGCAATCGAGGGTGACGAAGCCTATTTAAAACAAGTATAGGAGAACGTCTAACACTAATCTAATATATTTTTAATTTGAACATGTTTGATGCTTCAACGACCTTCTAAGCATCATGTAGCACAATATATAGTGGCAAAAAAATATTTTTTTTTAAATGTGCCGAAATTTGTCACAAGTTTTCGGGTCTTGACACACACATGCACACAGCGCGGGGAAAGTGACCGTTCACTCTATCATGTCGCGATCCCCCAACCCGCCCGGCGCTTTGAATGAGGATGCGCTACAAGATAGCTGAACCAGCCGTTCTACCGATAAGGTAGCCGTACTCGCTCGTGCGGGAGGGGGGGGGGAGGGTTTGGTGGAGGGTGCGTGATCGCGTGCGCGACTTCGGGGGCGCGTGCTCGTGCGCGAGCTTTCGTGGGTGCGTGCTGGCGTGCGCGCGTACGTGCATGTGTGCGTGCGTGCGTGCGTGTGTGTGTGCGTGCGTGAGTGCGTGCGTGCTGGCGTCCGCGCGTTCATGCATGTGTGCGTGTGTGTGTGTGTGTGAGTTTGCGCGCGCATGTTTGTGTGTTTGTGTGTGTGCGTGCGTTTGGATACCCCAAAACTATTTGATTCTTATGGGTACATATTCATCCGCTGCGGCTACAAAGTCCATGCATTTTCGATCTCGCTACCTGAGAGACAACACAACCATTGGCATTGGCATCTTTGTGATCGGCTCTGCTATTGGGGGTATTAAAAAGACACATGATTTAAGCAAACGTGCGTGTCATTTGTTGCACATTTATTTCTAATTCAGCTAGCGGACGCAAGTGGAAACAACATTTTGAATTGAATCCATAGAGGATTCTGGATTTGTTTATTACGGTGCGCGTATGGTGCTGCACCTGTCCGTCCAGAATCTGGTGGCTTGTTGGTTTGGAGTAGTTATCATGACGCCGGTTGACCGGCAATGCCTTGGAATGGGTTCGGATCGGTAGGTTCATGTTTTGGTCGAGTGCATTCCGTGTATTTGTCTCGTCACAGCGGTAGCCCGGCAGCAACAAAGTCAAGACAAACTCTTACCCGAGTGTGGACTGCTATGCTTAGTTCTTTTTATTCTTATTATTATTATTATTATTATTATTATTATTATTATTATTGGCGTAATAGCCAACGCCCGGTCGTCGTAGAGCCGGTCTGGTGGTGCAGTCGTCAACTCGTACGACGTAACAACATGCCCGTCATGGGTTCAAGTCCCGAATAGACCGTGCTCCCATACGCAGAACTGACTATCCTGCTATGGTAACAATAAGTCACTGAAAGCCAAGCTCACTTTACTATTGGGTACTGGCAGGCCTTGACCGACAGCGGTTGTTGCGCCAAAGAAGAAGAAGAAGAATAGCCAACGCGATCATGCCGGCCTTTTCAGGACTTGAGTACCACGTAGCCGGAGCCGGTGACTAATCCCTTGCTATGACGGACGGTTCATACGCGATTAGAACCCACGACGGGCATGCAGATGTGCGGAATGATGGCGGTGCTGCGGGCCCGCTCCTATCCGGTGTGCAACTTTCATACTGCCACACTGTCTCCTGCCCGGTGCATACGCAGCAGGCAGGGGGAAGGATGCACCTCCACAGTAAAAAAAAAAACACCGTCATGAACCAGCGGCGGATCTAACGGTAGGCGGACTAGGCGGTCACCGAAGATCTCTAGTCTGTAGTATGCCGTATGTCTACAAGTGGACAGAGTGTTAGCGACAAGGGCCCCCGGAAAGATGGTCATTGGGGCTCCGTGGCAGGAGAACCATTTGCACCCCCCCCCCCATGGCGACTACAATTTTAGGGCCTGTGACCGATGATCGTAGGGGTTCCATCGCCAATCCCCCCCCCCCCCCCACCACGCCAGCAATTTAAGTATAATGTTCAATCTCTTAACAGCTGTATGCCAGTACCCCCTCCTCCCGGTCATCAGCTATCATTTACAGGGGTCTCAATTTGTCTTTCCGCCTTTCATGAACACCTTCCTTTCCGATGGATCATAACATTCCGGAAAAGCATACATTCGGCGACAGTTTTGCACACACACGCACACTCACACCCTTGCGCAGACGGCTCAGCATATCTGTGTAATCTACACCATACGAAAGCAAAAAAGCTTAGTGTAGCAAAGTTATGCTTAATGCTTAACACGTTAAGTTCGATGGCAGGCCCCAGGGACTGCCAGTGAACTTTCCAGTATACCGGTTTCACAATCAGCTTGCGTTCTAGATGCCGGGGGAACGGTAAGCTCATGAAATTCAGCGCCGGGCTGAATGTGTTAATGCGAATTAGGGTTCTGCGCGTTGCACAGCAAACCCTCTATCGTGCTAGCGATTCCTTAGTCATTTTTATATTGCAGCAATTGAACTCATTGCGCTTTTTTTGTTTGATTTGTGAAAATGCAACTTCATCGCCGCAATGTTTGTTAACGGCATTTTTAGGCGCCACAACAACTCGCAAGCATTGACCACACGCGAGAAAGAGATGGCGCTATGGAGGGAAAAAGCACGGACGACGGCTGACAGCGATTGGCCGTCTGACGCACCAACACATCCAAACCTTCGGCAGCATGCTCAGGCGAGGGGTATGAGGCGGAGCCAGGGACGGGTAGCTCGACGAGCTGCTCGACAAATTTGCCGTTGGAGAGAAAAGGAAGGCATGATAAAATTCTCAGAACGCCATAACGCCTTCCGTCGCTTTGCACAGCGGGCCGTCCCTGGCTCCGCCTCATACCCCTCGCCTGAGCACGCTGCCGAAGGTTTGGATGTGTTGGTGCGTCAGACGGCCAATCGCTGTCAGCCGTCGTCCGTGCTTTTTCCCTCCATAGCGCCATCTCTTTCTCGCGTGTGGTCAATGCTTGCGAGTTGTTGTGGCGCCTAAAAATGCCGTTAACAAACATTGCGGCGATGAAGTTGCATTTTCACAAATCAAACAAAAAAAGCGCAATGAGTTCAATTGCTGCAATATAAAAATGACTAAGGAATCGCTAGCACGATAGAGGGTTTGCTGTGCAACGCGCAGAACCCTAATTCGCATTAACACATTCAGCCCGGCGCTGAATTTCATGAGCTTACCGTTCCCCCGGCATCTAGAACGCAAGCTGATTGTGAAACCGGTATACTGGAAAGTTCACTGGCAGTCCCTGGGGCCTGCCATCGAACTTAACGTGTTAAGCATTAAGCATAACTTTGCTACACTAAGCTTTTTTGCTTTCGTATGGTGTAGATTACACAGATATGCTGAGCCGTCTGCGCAAGGGTGTGAGTGTGCGTGTGTGTGCAAAACTGTCGCCGAATGTATGCTTTTCCGGAATGTTATGATCCATCGGAAAGGAAGGTGTTCATGAAAGGCGGAAAGACAAATTGAGACCCCTGTAAATGATAGCTGATGACCGGGAGGAGGGGGTACTGGCATACAGCTGTTAAGAGATTGAACATTATACTTAAATTGCTGGCGTGGTGGGGGGGGGGGGGATTGGCGATGGAACCCCTACGATCATCGGTCACAGGCCCTAAAATTGTAGTCGCCATGGGGGGGGGGGGGGGTGCAAATGGTTCTCCTGCCACGGAGCCCCAATGACCATCTTTCCGGGGGCCCTTGTCGCTAACACTCTGTCCACTTGTAGACATACGGCATACTACAGACTAGAGATCTTCGGTGACCGCCTAGTCCGCCTACCGTTAGATCCGCCGCTGGTTCATGACGGTGTTTTTTTTTTACTGTGGAGGTGCATCCTTCCCCCTGCCTGCTGCGTATGCACCGGGCAGGAGACAGTGTGGCAGTATGAAAGTTGCACACCGGATAGGAGCGGGCCCGCAGCACCGCCATCATTCCGCACATCTGCATGCCCGTCGTGGGTTCTAATCGCGTATGAACCGTCCGTCATAGCAAGGGATTAGTCACCGGCTCCGGCTACGTGGTACTCAAGTCCTGAAAAGGCCGGCATGATCGCGTTGGCTATTCTTCTTCTTCTTCTTTGGCGCAACAACCGCTGTCGGTCAAGGCCTGCCAGTACCCAATAGTAAAGTGAGCTTGGCTTTCAGTGACTTATTGTTACCTTAGCAGGATAGTCAGTTCTGCGTATGGGAGCACGGTCTATTCGGGACTTGAACCCATGACGGGCATGTTGTTACGTCGTACGAGTTGACGACTGCACCACCAGACCGGCTCTACGACGACCGGGCGTTGGCTATTACGCCAATAATAATAATAATAATAATAATAATAATAATAATAATAAGAATAAAAAGAACTAAGCATAGCAGTCCACACTCGGGTAAGAGTTTGTCTTGACTTTGTTGCTGCCGGGCTACCGCTGTGACGAGACAAATACACGGAATGCACTCGACCAAAACATGAACCTACCGATCCGAACCCATTCCAAGGCATTGCCGGTCAACCGGCGTCATGATAACTACTCCAAACCAACAAGCCACCAGATTCTGGACGGACAGGTGCAGCACCATACGCGCACCGTAATAAACAAATCCAGAATCCTCTATGGATTCAATTCAAAATGTTGTTTCCACTTGCGTCCGCTAGCTGAATTAGAAATAAATGTGCAACAAATGACACGCACGTTTGCTTAAATCATGTGTCTTTTTAATACCCCCAATAGCAGAGCCGATCACAAAGATGCCAATGCCAATGGTTGTGTTGTCTCTCAGGTAGCGAGATCGAAAATGCATGGACTTTGTAGCCGCAGCGGATGAATATGTACCCATAAGAATCAAATAGTTTTGGGGTATCCAAACGCACGCACACACACAAACACACAAACATGCGCGCGCAAACTCACACACACACACACACACGCACACATGCATGAACGCGCGGACGCCAGCACGCACGCACTCACGCACGCACACACACACGCACGCACGCACGCACACATGCACGTACGCGCGCACGCCAGCACGCACCCACGAAAGCTCGCGCACGAGCACGCGCCCCCGAAGTCGCGCACGCGATCACGCACCCTCCACCAAACCCTCCCCCCCCCCTCCCGCACGAGCGAGTACGGCTACCTTATCGGTAGAACGGCTGGTTCAGCTATCTTGTAGCGCATCCTCATTCAAAGCGCCGGGCGGGTTGGGGGATCGCGACATGATAGAGTGAACGGTCACTTTCCCCGCGCTGTGTGCATGTGTGTGTCAAGACCCGAAAACTTGTGACAAATTTCGGCACATTTAAAAAAAATATTTTTTTGCCACTATATATTGTGCTACATGATGCTTAGAAGGTCGTTGAAGCATCAAACATGTTCAAATTAAAAATATATTAGATTAGTGTTAGACGTTCTCCTATACTTGTTTTAAATAGGCTTCGTCACCCTCGATTGCCACGGGCATCGAATGGTCTCATCAGCAACGGCACGAAATAAAATAAACCATCAATACACCGATAACACTTTGAATCCCAATCCAGCTTCTCCCACAGCGTCTCAAGGCCACACACAAATTAATAAATGCTAACACCCACCAATAACAATACACAACCGCAATGCACATATGAGAATCAACGCATACACCACAAACACCCAATCAGCTGGCGGCAGGAAGGCACGGGCAGAAGCGCAAGTAAGGCAAGGCAGGGTGAGGGAGGTAGAAGCAGCGGACGAAAAAATGGGCGCCAATATTTTTAAATTTTTTGACCGTTTTTTTTTTGCTCCACCGCCACAAATAGTTCGTCCATTTCGCCAACAGATGGCGCTAAACTAGCTCGACCCAGCGCAGGAATCGCTGAAGTCCAGCGCGGGAGACCAGCCAAAATCTGCGCTGGCCAGCGCAGATTTTGGTATATTTCCTGCGCTGGAAACTGCTCGAATTTGCGCAGCGGGGTGGTGGAATCTAGAATCAAAGTGTATGTAGTCCAGGTGGTCTCATAGTATGTTTTTATAACCAAATTTAAATACCACTTTTTGACAGGATGGGTGAAAACTTTTGTTCAAACAAGCTTTCTTGAGGTTTGACGAATACTCAAAACACTCTTAAAATCTCCATTCAGAAGCAGAAGGGATAAAAATCAGCCTTCTAAATTCATACACCTTGGGATAAGCACATCTGTATATTCTACTCACTTAGATAGCTGCTCGAAAACTGCTATACAAAGCAAACAGCTGACAGGCTGAAATTTCAGCCTACGAACTTACAACGGAAAGGGCCCCTTTAGTTTGGAAACATACTGTACTAGAAAGTATACTATTACTTGAAACTAGTACTTTAAATCTAACCCGTTTGTAACGTCCCAAAATCACTCAGACTTCCCAAGTGACATTTTCGAGCAGATTGTTAGCCTTTTTCGAGTTCCTACAAGCTTAAAGAGCAGGCTTAAAACTGGCTTAAAGAGCAAGCGATATTGCAGAGTTTAAGCTTATTATAACAGTTGAAACGTCAGAGTGAAGCGTTTTTTCTGGTGCCATTTTGAGAATTGTCATCACGTTGTGCACAAGCTACCGACCCAAAACAAAAATTCGTACTCTTCAATCCATATCAAACAAAAAGTTTATTATAAAACACTTTTCATGTTATTTTCTTGGTCCATGCGTTTCACCGCTATTCTGATACTCCTAGATATATCGTTTATTTATTCTTAATCAAGGTTTTGGTTGTTGTACACTGAGGACAAAACGGCAAGCTTCTTGTTTGTCCGGCTTCTACCGAAGTTCTGACATTAACTTCAACGCTTCAACACATCGTTGTTCACTCACACATCTATGTTTTCAAGCGTTTATATGAGGCAATGGGTTAAATCGAGCTGTTCACGAGGAGTTTAAGCTAAAAATGTAGAACAGTTGTCACCTGGGTTGTCTCTACCAGGCCGGATACCGAATTACCAAGGTTAATATGATTTTTGGGGATCCACAACTCCACTTCCAACTATTGATTAATAATCACGACAGTCAAATGATCAACTCGTTTGAAACAGTTGCATTTGTATAGTTTTTACCATTCTGATTATTGATTGTTTAAGAAAATAAATAAATTAATAAATAAATAACTTAATAAGTGAATAAAAAAACGCAACTAATATATTAATCAATCAATCAATAAAGCAATTAACAAAAAATATTAATAAATAAGTTGTAATATTACGGAATTTTCGGAACGGAAATTAGGAAGAATCGGAAGGTGTGCGCTGTTCTGATTCTCGAGCACGAATGCCGTTTTATTCTGACGTTTACGCCTACGATACTTAAATGTTAACGTACACTCTTAAAAATTTTTGCCGAATCTCGGTTAATTTTTGCCGAGATCTGCACAACTGAGATCTCGGCAAAGATCTCGGTTAAATTTCTGTTGCCGACATCTCGGTTAATGTCATTTTGTTTTGACGTTTACGTTTAACCGAGATATTCGGTTAGAACAAATCGAGATTTCGGCAAAATATAAAAACATTTTATTTTTATTTTAGTGATTTTATTTGCGTATCAAATGGGTTTTTTTATGTGATGGAAAGCGTTGGGACAGGCGCCGATTCAACCGCCGGATGGGGCACAGCGTTTGGATGTGGTACCGGTACAGGAAAATGAGCCGGACAAGGAGCGGGCACTGGTACAGGCACGGTTCTGTAAAGCGGGCAGAGTGAAACAAGTCTGAGTAAACCCTTTTTAGATTTCATGTGATCGAGTGTTGATACTTACCTCGTGTAGGTGACCGGAAATGAATCCTGGAGGTCTGAACGGTCTGGCAAAGGTTGAAGCAACCGGATTAGCTTCCACATCTGATCCTTAAATAGGGACTGCTCCGAGCGACGCTCTGAAGAGCACCGGTTGCGTGCGCTGATGGAGTTTCCTAGCCCCAACCCCGCTTCATACCTGTGCTCGATCGCACGCTACTGATTCTCTTTTTTTCACGCTGAGAGACTCTTTTTCACTTTTTTTATTTACATCAATTTTATTTTACATCAATTTCTTCACACTCACTCCGAAAGGTTTTCGTTTCATTAGCACGAAATTAACAGAATGGCGAATGACAGATAGAATACCGAGCCTCGGCTAATCCAAGTAGTAAAGCTGAATTCTCGGTTATTTTGACGGATTATCTCGGTGACAGCAGTGTTAACGTATGTGCTCGGCATGTTGTGTTGCCGAGTTTCGGTTCAAATTTTTATTTAACTGATATTTCAGTTTTAAATGGTACTGATTTTCGGCTACTGGGTTTTTTCAACTGACATATCAGCAAGAATCGAAAGAGCCGACGGATTTCGGCAGTTTTTTTAACCGAGGTCGTGAAATATTTTTAAGTGTGTATGACCGCGACCAAGGTGTTTATGTTTTTTGAGGTGTATTCACATACAATTTTCGGTTTCTACAGCTCGGCCATCCTGATGGCAAATTGGCCTCAATTTTGCCTTACAGGGTTTCTCAAGCCAGCTCAACATCGTAACACTATTTTTCGAACACGTTAAACGATTGTCAACATCGTACATACAATTCGAATCCGTTAACTCTTTTCGATTTGGTAACACTAGGTTTTGAATGCGTAAAGTCCCAACTCGAATCTGGAAAATGTATAATGGGTGACAAGACAGCCAACATACATTTTCCAGATTCGAGATGGGATTTTACGCGTTCAAAATCTAGTGTTACCAATCGAAAAGAGTTTACGGATTCGAATTGTATGTACCATGTTGACAATCGTTTTACGTGTTTGAAAAATAGTGTCACGATGTTGAGCTGGCTTGAAAAACCCTGTAACAACTTTTCACTAGAATTCTCTTTTTTGTAAGTGTGGCTTTTCACACATAGTTCGTCAGTCTCCCGAAAGAGGCACGATCCATCTCCTCAATTTGTCCGACTCCAAAATACCGTCGTATGGTATTTGTGTCATTTGAATTCCATCTATATCGCGTATTACGTATCTATCATTAGGTAATCTTTTATGTACTATATAAGGACCTTTAAATCTGGCGATGAGCTTTTTGTTTGTATTAGCGGTGTTATCTATATTTTTGATTACTACAAATTCTCCTTCATTGAACTCCGTAGCGGGACAATGGTGTTTGGCATGCTGTTTTTCATTGGTTTGTTGCGATTTCAAAATGTTAGACGAAGCTTCTGCGCGTATTGTCTCTAGATCTAGCAAGGTTTTATTTTTATCGTCTAAATATTCGGTTAAGCCATCTACTGTCGGACCTCGTTGGTTAACACCAAATAATAACATAGAGGGTGAGAAACGAGTAGATGAATGGATAGTGTTGTTAAGTGCGTATTCGGTAGATCATAATGTTTGAACCCAATCTGAATGATCGCTGTGGTTTGACAATTTACTTAATATAGGGCGAATTATACGATTAATCCTTTCCACTTGGCCATTGGCCTGTGGAGAACCAGTTGCATTTAACACATGAATGATTCCCCGTGTCGATAGGAAATTGGAAAAGGCAACTGAGGTGAAACATGTACCACGATCACTTATTATTCTTTTGGGGCGACTATAATACGAAAAATACTGTTTTAAGCAGTTACACACCTCTCGGGTACTAGTAGAAGAAGATGGATATAGTTTAACGAACTTCGTAAATGCGTCAACAACCACTAGCAAATATTTTTTCTTCAATTTTGACGTAGGAAGTGGTCCAAAATGGTCAATGTGTATTGTATCGAAGGGGTAAGGTTCTTTGGGGATACTATGCAGATTTCGATTATTGTTTTTAACCGGAGTGGAGTAAAGTAAGCACTTTAAACAGTTATTAATGAAATTTATGATCCTTGTTTTCCTATTGGGAAACCAATAGTTTTGGTCTATTTGATTCAGACATTTTTCTACACCGAGATGTCCTACCTGTTCATGAATTGATCGAATCAAATTGTTTATCATTTCCGCCGGTACGTATAGTTTTAACCTATTTGAAGGTGAGAGTTTGTATACTACTCCGTCTTGCAACTGAAATCCTTGAATGCTCGTTTTCTCTAGCTTTCCTTTCAACAGTTGGATCTGCGGGCCCTTAGCTTGAGCGACACGTATCTGGAAGTCTATGTCGACATCGTGAATTGCGGCCAAGTGTTCGAGCCGACTTAAAGCGTCTACATGGCTCATTGATGTTCCGGGACGATGTTGAATCGTGTAGTTGTAGTTCTCTAGAAAAAGCGACCATCGTGCTATTTTAGCCGAAGCATTTTTATTCTTCAAAGTCTCTACTAAAGAATTGCAATCTGTTACGATCTCGATGGGAACGCCATGTACATATGCATGAAATCGCTTGAGCGCATAAATTACGGCTAAGGTTTCGAGCTCATAGCTATGTAACTTAGCTTCATCGGCCGAAGTTGTCTTTGAGAAATATGAAATAGGGTGATATTTACCATCATCCTGTTTTTGTAAAAGTACGGAACCGAATGCTAAAGAGCTTGCATCACAGTGAAGCTCCGTTTCACGCTTTGGGTCATATATGGATAGTACTGGAGCTTCGATCAATTTGTCTCTTAGTGTTTCAAAAGCCTTTTTGCAATTGTTGTCAAATACGAATGGGGCTTTGGTTTTAAAAGGTTGGTCAAAGGTTTAGCAATAGTTGAAAAATTGGGAACAAATCTACGGAAGAATGAAAATAATCCTATGCATTGTTGAACTTGTTTTACATTTTGCGGAATAGGATAATTCTTAATTGTTTTAACATGGTGATCACTAGGACATATACCTGAGGGGCTGGTTTTATATCCTAAATAATCCAACTCGTTGTATGCAAATTTGCATTTGTCCAAGCGTACCCAAGTGCCACAAATCCACTAAACGACCACTAAACGGCTTCTAAACGACTCAAGTTCTCTACCTAAACGGAATATAGAAAGACTTCGTTTAGCAGACGCCAAACGACTCATTCATTCTAAAAATAGCAAAAAAGCTGGTGGCGCTATCTGTTGGTGGGATACCCCAACCAGTTGAGCTTCATCGCTTGGAGGAGAGCTTTCTCATTTCCTCTGTACTGTTGTATGGTTTCGCATTGAAGTTATGCATCGCTAGAACTAGAACGGCGATACGATTGTTTAAATACTAAACTCCAACGGAAACCACCAGCACTGAAGCAAGTGAGATTTGAGCAATGGTCATTAGTGTTGATACCCACGTATCTAACCACACGACCATTTATATAGATTTTTGCTCAGAAAGTTAGAAGGCTATATAGGTCATAATAAAATGCAACTTGTCGAAACACATTGCAAGAAAAGGATAGCAATATAATGATGAGTTGTAATACGCCATCTATTGATGAAACCAATGAAGCTGTGGAGCTTTCATTTTTTTTCTATGGATATTCAATTTTCCAGTCGTTTAAGCTTAATCTGTGGCGCTTGGGGTAGTTCTAGCCCATTTTCACGTAGTGTACGTAAAACATCTCCCACTAATTGAAAATGTTCATCAAAGTCTTTCGAAGCAATAAGAATATCATCAATATAGACGACTAATTTTTCGCTTTCAATAAATTTTCTCAAAATCGTATTTATAAACCGCTGAAATTCAGCTGGGGCATTTTTTAGTCCAAATGGCATACGAGTATATTCGTATTGGCCGTCAGGGGTGACGAAAGCCGTGTACTGAATTGAGTCTTCGTGCATTTGCACTTGATGAAAGCCACTCTTAAGGTCGAGTAGTGTAAAATATTTTTTGTTTCCTAAATGCTCGAGGCATGTTTCTATTAAAGGGAGTGGATAGTTATCGCGAATGGTAATTTTATTTAGCGGTCGATAGTCGACACACTTACGAATCTCTCCGTTTTTCTTCCTTACCAGTACCAGTGCCGAGGCGTAAAGGGAATTGCTAGGTCGTATTATATTCTTTTTCAAAAGGTCTTTCACTATTTCTTTAACCTTATCCCTCTCGGCAAATGAGAGTCGTCTTGGTTTTGTAAAAACGGGAACATCATGTGTTAAACTAATCCGCATTTTATGAGTCACTGGTAGGATTTGTTCTTCTGGAAAGTTTAGGTAATTGTTAACCACGATTGAATTAATGACAATGCTTTGTTCTTTAGACAAATGTTTACCTATTTTTATCGCGCTCATCGTTTCATCGCTCATATCTATCGAACACATTTCAATAAAAACGTTGGTAAGTGATTTCTCATGCTCAGATTGGTCTAACGCTAATATGGAATTTTCAGAAATTTTGGAATCGGACAAAACGGAATCTGGACCCGCCTCCAACGAGGAGCCCTGTATTGAACTATGCAACAGACCTAAAGTTTGAAGCCTCTGGACAACATCCGGTTTTGTATTCTTTATATCTTTATTTAAGTTCATAATATAGGGTTTGTTATAAATTTTACGTAATTGCGCAAGAATGATTTTGAATTCAGATAATAGATCTCTCCCAACTATCATAGATAACGACATGTAATTTTTAGGCAAAATAATGAAAGTTTGAGTACGGATTTCATTACGAAAGCGTATTTGTAATTCAATGTTTCCAAGTGTTTGAAGGTTACTATTCCCTATTCCACGAAATCCGCTCGGTATGGGAGTATGTAGTTTTGTTTTTGGAATTATATCTTCATTGACGAAGCTTTTAGCACTACCCGAATCAAAAAGACATGTGATGCTACGTCGGGACAGTTACGGATGACGTGAGATGTACTGCCGCATCGGAAGCAGGAACCCAAGGCTCGACGAGGTTTAGTACATTGTGATGAATGGTGTCCAAAATCTGAGCAGTTGTAACAACGAGGTGTTTCTGTTGGCGCCTGTCTCGGGGCCACTAATCTCGGAACATTTGAGTAGTGGGCAGAAGGAATGTGGCGTTCTATATTTTTGCGCATCAATAAATGTGTTTCTCAGCGCTTAATGTTGTCGATCAGATCGTATATGTTGCTGTAGTCCTTTGTGACGAGACTATCGTAGAGAGGATCACGGGATAGTCCTCTAATGGCGTAAGTGATAATAGCATCGTCACTCACATTGCCTGACTTCCCCAACGCGTTAACCCGATACACGTAACTTGTATATGATTCGGAGAACTTTTTGTAAGCTGCGGCTAGTTGGCTGTGAATCACAGCGTCATTGCAGCGATCGGGAAACGCCTTTTTAATTTCAACAGCAAATTCGTCGAAAGTTTTAATCGTATGACGAAATCCATTATACCACTCATTGGCCGCGCCGGTTAAGCGGCTACCTGCATACAAAAGTGTCGTTCGATCTTGCCACTCGTATAGTTCGCTATTATAGCGGATTGTGTCAATCCATCGGTTGATACCGAGACCATCCGAAAATTCTGGTATCAGATGTTTAAGCTCGTCAGGGTGTACCAATCTGCCACTATCCACTTTCACTTGTCGCTGTTCCATTTCCTTGATTTTCTCGCGTAGTGCAAATAGTTCCCATCGATGAGAATCATTTTCAGCCAAGCTGCCATCTTTGGGAGGAACGATTTTCTCTTTCACCGAAATGGCGACTGGCTCCTCGTGTTTTCTATTGTTCGTCACTACGGCGTCATCAATACGTGGGTTCTGGGAACTGGAGCTGTTTGACGATCGTTCCTCAATTTTCATCCCCGGTTCGCATTGTTGGTACAAGTTGCGAAGATGTTGAATAGTTGCCGAGGGGGGCACTTCGATACCAGCAGCTTCCAAGGCGCATAATAACTCATCTTTTGTAGGCATTTTGTTGCGTAAAATGACTTCCTATCCCACTTCTGAGTTGTAATATTACGGAATTTTCGGAACAGAAATTAGGAAGAATCGGAAGGTGTGCGCTGTTCTGATTCTCGAGCACGAATGCTGTTTTATTCTGACGTTTACGCCTACGATACTTAAATGTTAACGTATGACCGCGACCAAGGTGTTTATGTTTTTTGAGGTGTATTCACATACAATTTTCGGTTTCTACAAAGTAAATAAGTAACTTTTTATTCAGGAGGAACGGTCCAAAAAGGCCGTATTGCTTAATAAATAAGTAACTTAATAAATAAATAAAATAAATAAACAAATTAATCAATTGATAAACGCCATTTTTCCCAGGTACCAGGTACCTGTCCTTTAAGTTGTGCTGTTTAGAAATGACAGTTTAATACAAAGGTCACGTTATGGGGAGGATATTTGAAAAAACGGTTATCAGAGCACATTGTCAGAAAGAAAAAAACACTATACAGTCCCCAAGCGCCACAGATTAAGCTTAAACGACTGGAAAATTGAATATCCATAGAAAAAAAATGAAAGCTCCACAGCTTCATTGGTTTGATCAATAGATGGCGTATTACAACTCATCATTATATTGCTATCCTTTTCTTGCAATGTGTTTCGACAAGTTGCATTTTATTATGACCTATATAGCCTTCTAACTTTCTGAGCAAAAATCTATATAAATGGTCGTGTGGTTAGATACGTGGGTATCAACACCAATGACCATTGCTCAAATCTCACTTGCAATGCTGCTGGTGGTTTCCGTTGGAGTTTAGTATTTAAACAATCGTATCGCCGTTCTAGTTCTAGCGATGCATAACTTCAATGCGAAACCATACAACAGTACAGAGGAAATGAGAAAGCTCTCCTCCAAGCGATGAAGCTCAACTGGTTGGGGTATCCCACCAACAGATAGCGCCACCAGCTTTTTTGCTATTTTTAGAATGCATGAGTCGTTTGGCGTCTGCTAAACGAAGTCTTTCTATATTCCGTTTAGGTAGAGAACTGAGTCGTTTAGAAGCCGTTTAGTGGTCGTTTAGTGGATTTGTGGCACTTGGGTCTGTTCCCAAAGAATTCGCATAACTTGAATATCCGCAAAATTCGAATTTCACGATTTTCGACCAAAATACTATTGGTTACTAGGTATTTTTGATTAATATTAGTAATTTTATATACTTTATAATTTATTTGATACGATTCCTACAGAATATCGGATATTTTTCGTTTGTAAGTCGATTAAATTTTTTTAGCACAAATGCAATTTATACTGCGTTTGACATTTCTTGAAGCGAATTGTACTGATTTGACTTTTGATCTGCCAAATTTAGAAAACCACGTATCTCCAAACTTTACGGAACGGACTTTAATTCATCACAAGTTTCAAACATTCTCATTGAAAAACCATAAAGTAAGTGAAAACTGGGTTATTTTTATAAAAAAAAGATAATTTTCCAAAAATAATCAGGAATATATGATTGAATAAATCATTTGACTCTTTATCAATGTTATTCGCATATCCGGGTGAGGTTGAGTTCTGATGACGCCGAATAAACGGCGCTACACTGTAAATCAATAAATAAATCAATCTTCTTCTTCTTTTGGCTCAACATTTGAGCCCATGACTGGCATGTTGTTAAGTCGTACGAGTTTACGATTGTACTGCGAGACCGGCTAAAAATAAATAAATCAATAAATTAATTTGAAAAAATCAAATCTTGCAGTTATACCGGTTCAATGAGTTCGACAGGTTCATATGAGATCAATAGCTACAATCATACGAGCTTGTGAAGTTTACTTAATTTACAATTTTCTGTCTCATATCCAAAGAGCAAGATGGTTGTTGTTTTTGTAAACAGCACTTTGATACTCGATTGAAAGTGCCTAGCGGTTTGCGATGCTGTTTCAAATATACCAAGTAGAAAGAAGTTATATATATTAGTAAGTTACATACATTTTAATTAGTCGGGAATAACAAGGTATACCAGGCTAGTTATATAACAAACCTTTTTGTCGTGGTTCTCCGGCCTTTTAGACATTTTTATCTGATTTGATTTTTTATACTGTTTTTACGCTCTTTCTGCACGTCTATTCTCGATTTATCCAAACACAAGACTGATCTTTATTTTTCCTCTATGATGTTGCGTTTCCTTCCACGTCGTTTGGTTCTTAATTCGCCATGTTTTTTCTATCTCTCTCTGCTTCGCTATGCTCATCTTTTTCTGAGTCGCCATCTTCTGAACCTACTGAATATACTGAATCTTTTTAAGGCCGAAAATAAATGGACCGGAATTTCGCGGCCGCGGAATTCCGCCTGCTGTCAAACCCATATGCAAAGTGTTAATGGCAAATTTCCCGAACTGTCATATTCATACATTTTTCAGCAAGCAGAATCCCGCGGCCGCGAAATTCCGGTCCGTGAAGTTTCGACCTAATACTAAACCTACTGTAACCAAAATCCTGTACCGGAGCGCCCCCTCACTTTAAGATGATTCCGTCGCGGTCGGTTTTATGCGACAGGCCCATCACTAGTTTTTATGGATAGCTTCAAAGTGCTGTGTCAAGACGTTACAGTGAATGATAAAACAATAATACTACATACAGTTCATTGTTATGATGGAACTAATTTTGATGATACCTTAAGATTGTAGTCATTATCGTTAAACGTTAAATAAATTACAAATATATGATTCGTACATCTTCACCATCTAATGCACTGTTTCAAAACGAAAGAAGAAAATTAATTTTGAAATAAGTTACCGATACACACGAACGATATAGTTAACTTACTTTTTCGGTCAACACTGTAGATGTTAAGAAATCAATCAACCACTGTAAATGAAGGATTGATGCATGGCATCATTTTTGTAAATGGAAATCATTCCGCCAAAAGTAAACATAAAGTACAAACGCAAATTTTTCTATTAAAATGAGTGTCTCTAGCGGAAGTAATGGTGAAATCAATGACGAAACTACGACAGCTACGAAACTACGAAGCGACATCCCAGGCAGCACAACCTGCAGCAGCACAAAAGAGAAGGCTTCGAACCACCAGCAACGTTGATCGACAGAGGGTTATAAATGCTCACCAAAATGGATGCAATGCGGCTGATATTTCTAAAATGCTTAACGTACATCGCTCAACAGTGTATAGTATAATCAAAAAATATGAAACCAACTTTGTGGTTGTGGCTGCTAAACGTGGAGGTATTAGGGAGAAAAAAATCAGTGCAGATATTGGCGAAAAAATAAGAGAATGGATAGATGAAGATTGCGCCATAACTTTACAAAAGCTGGTAGAAAAAGTATTCGAGGAATTTTCTATTCGTGTGAGTAAGCCTACTGTAGCAAGGGAAATCAAGAGTTTTCATTATTCCTTAAAGAGAATTCAAAAAATACCCGTTCGTAGGAATAATCCGCAAACCGTAGAGATTCGCAGAGCTTACGCATCAAATTTTTATGCGTTGACCGGGCAGATTTCTGATACGAATGTGATATTTGTTGACGAGTTGGGCTTCTGTATCAGCATGAGAGCAAGTAGAGGTAGATCGGCTGTTGGTACGCCAGCAGTTAAAGTAGTATCACAAATACGCACTCGCAATGTTTCCATAATATGTGCTATGAATAGATCAGGAATTCAAATGTACAAAACAGCAGAAAGAGCAGTAAATCGTGATTCCTTTTTGGAATTTATTAGAGATTTGAAGAGTAAGTTAAGCGCAACATACGAAGGACGAATAATCTACGTTATGGATAACGTAGCTTTTCATAAGTGTTATGAAATACGCTATCAAATAGAAGACGATGGAGATGAAGTTCGATACCTTCCACCTTATTCGCCGTTCTTAAATCCTATTGAGAACTTATTTAGTAAGTGGAAAGAAATCACTAAAAGGGCAAACGCAAATAACGATGCAGAACTTATTGAGGCCATTGAGAGAAGAGCTTCATTACAGGGTTTTTCAAGCCAGCTCAACATCGTGACACTATTTTTCAAACACGTAAAACGATTGTCAACATCGTACATACAATTCGAATCCGTAAACTCTTTTCGATTTGGTAACACTAGATTTTGAACGCGTAAAATCCCATCTCGAATCTGGAAAATGTATGTTGGCTGTCTTGTCACCCATTATACATTTTCCAGATTCGAGTTGGGACTTTACGCATTCAAAACCTAGTGTTACCAAATCGAAAAGAGTTAACGGATTCGAATTGTATGTACGATGTTGACAATCGTTTAACGTGTTCTAGAAATAGTGTTACGATGTTGAGTTGGCTTGAGAAACCCTGTAATTACTTCTAGTGACTGTGAAGGTTATATCAGAAATATGTGGACATATCTTCATCGGTGCCTTAACAGTTAGGAAATATACGATTAGTTCCTTTGTTTTTATTATTGAATTACCAATACATCGTGTGAAGTGATGAAAAAATGTTATTATTTTATAATTCGTTGAAATAAAAGACAAGAATTATTTGGAACAAGAATTTAAATGATTATTAAATACAAATGTGGTTACTTATTATTTAGGACGAGCAGCATCAGCTATAAAATTTGAAAATATTTGTCTTTCATAAATATTTGTTTACTAAAACATTTCACCGTTTTGAAATAATCTTTACTCGGTTGGGCTATCCTTACAGCACAATGAATTGAAGTTTGATACAAGACTACATTTTTTAAACCATTTCTAACTTTAGAAAAATTATGAAATTTAATTTAATTTTAAAAAAACATATCACTGTGAACATTTTTAAAGTAAAAAAATGTATTCGATGTTATGAATTTTTTCTTCAAAAAATCCTGTCAACTTTAAGAAGCTTAAACATAAAAACGGTAGTGATTTGAACCAATTTATGTACAGTTATAGAAACTGCATTAATTTATTTAATTTTCGTCAAGATATTCCATCGATATTGGATAACGCAATCAAAAGTTATAACCCTCCAAAGTCGAAGGCTACCTGGATAGCCTAGTAGCATGGAATATGATGTTTTTTTGGTTGGCAGTGACAGGGTTAATATATGACCTCCGTACATTTTTTGTGTGGTATATTTTAATCAAAGAAAACCGACTGTATTATGCATTTACAAACATTACGATGGCCTTAAAAGCAAAAAATAATAAATAATTAAATACATAAAAACATATAATATTTTGCATGAAGGATTGAAGTTCGCTGTATAAACTACTTGCATGACATGTCATCCAGCATACATTTTCCAGATTCGAGTTGGGATTTTACGCATTCAAAACCTAATGTTACCAAATCGAAAAGAGTTTACGGATTCGAATTGTATGTACGATGTTGACAATCGTTTAACGTGTTCTAGAAATAGTGTTACGATGTTGAGTTGGCTTGAGAAACCCTGTACTACTCCATCGACTACCGGCTTACATCGCCGGTCGTCGTCTGCTAGTGCGCCTGTCGCGCCGTCAACGAGCCGCGACTCGAAACAGCTTCATCTTGTAAAGGAAAGTAGTGACACCATCACGGAATAGAGGGCTCAGCTGTTTCGACGCCTCATGGCAGCCGAGACTCCCATGGTAAGAAGACGCGAACGTGAACCACCAAGCGTGCTGCACACCCTGGAGGAGCAGCTAAACGAGGTGGTCAAAAACATCACAGCACTTCTCCACCCCGGGGAACGAGCCAACACTTCCCCTCGTCTCAGCTCGACGGCGTATTCAGATGAGATATACGAGCTGAGCCAAAGTCAGGTGTCTGCACGCCACGTGATAAAAAGTGAGCTGCCTCAATTCTCGGGTGAATACGAAGACTGGTTAACTTTCATTTCAACCTATGAGGATACAACGCAGATGTGCGGGTTCTCTCCCAGAGAAAACATTATCCGGTTGAAGCAAGCCTTGAAAGGAAAAGCGCTGAAGGCAGTGCAATGCCGCTTGAGACGCGCAGAAGATCTTCCAGAAGCCATCGAGACACTCAGGGAAACGTTTGGAAGACCGGAAATGGTCATAGATACCCCTTCTCGACCAGATCCGCCATTCACGACCGCCGAAGGAAGATCGCCTCGACAGCATTGTAGATTTTGCCTTGTCCGTAGAAAAAATCTTCGCCACCGTCAGGAACAGCTACGTCGAGCGACGCTACGACGGACCGGTGTTACAAGAGTTAGTGGGATTACTTCCCCCCTCAATGAAACTGGACTGGGGAAAGCACTGTGTAAAGTTAAAGCACAAATCTCTGGAAGAGTTTGGGAAATATATGCGGATGATTAAGAATGCTTGACTACATGTCATCGCTCCAATGCGTAATGAACGGCAACGCAATCCCCGACACGTCAACTTACACGCTGCAACGGAAAGGATAACGAATTCCGACCAACCTGAATCATCCACATATATAAAGTTTGCCTGCGAAAACTACTGCAACGGCCTGATGAATTGTGACGAATACCGACACATGTCGGTCACGCAGTGGTGGAACCTTATTCGAACCAGACGACTGTGCAGGAGCTGCTTGAAATTTCATCGAAGTGAGTGTCACGAGTCGCGTCCCTGCGGAGTTGATGGCTGCCAATTTCGACATCATGCATCTCTACATCAAACCGGTTCCACAAGTAACTCAGGCAAGTATCGTAGCAATTTTCACTCATTATCGATAACCTAAACGTTTTGCTGAGGTACATTCCAGTAACGCTGTACGGACGAGGAAAGGTCGTGGAAACACTTGCATACCTGGATGAAGGCTCATCAGTTACCCTGATGGAACAAGACCTGCTACAGAAACTAGGGCTACATGGATCCCCACAACCGCTTTGTCTCTCATGGACCGGGGGCCAACAACGTGAAGAAAATGACTCGGTGATTTTAGCCATCGAAGTGTCCGGTACGGAAGAACATGCACCACGTTTTGAGATGGCATCAGTGAGAACGGTACGAAGCCTAGGCCTCCCTGGTCAACGTGTAATGATGGAGTCATTATCAGTCATGTATCGCCACTTACGAGGTCTTCCTATAAGCTCATATAGTGATACAGCTTCTAGGCTACTCATAGGGATCGACAATTATCGTCTGACACGACCTTTCAAGGCCATAGAAGGAGAATCCTTTGAACCAGTCGCAACCAAAACACGTTTAGGATGGGTTGTGTCTGGAAACTGTGCTCAAGTTCAAGGCGATAGATGGAAGGTAACATTAGCGACGCATAACGCGAGGCTTTGCGTTTGTTCCAACCTAGAAGCAAGATTAGATGCCGTTCTTAAAGGAAGCTTCGACTTGGAGAAATCTAACGGTACATCACCACTACCAAAGGCAATAAAAATTGCGCTAGAATTGCTGCGAGAACAAACCAAGTTTGTAGAAGGAAGATTCGAAGCAGGGCTCCTATGGAGACGAGAAAATATATATCATTGCCAAATAACCGCTCGATGGCCCTACGTCGCCTCGATTGCCTTGAGAAGCGCATGATTCGAGAACCACAGCTAAGAGTAGCGATGAATGCAGTGATCAGCCAACACATCAAAAAAGGTTACGTACAAGAAATTCCTAAATCCGAGAAAAGTATGATGTCGCCAAGAACTTGGTACCTGCCAGTATTTCCTGTCTCCAGAGCCAACAAGCCCGATAAAATCAGAGTAGTGTGGGATGCTGCGGCAGAATTCCGTGGAGTATCTCTAAACTCTATGCTTCTTACTCCGTCCCGACCTCCTGACACCACCCATCGTCGTACTACGCATGAAATTGAACATTCGGCGCCGCTTGCTTACCTAGCTGTGCTCAATTTGTAAAAAACTTGAACGCTGAACGGTTTCAAGAAAAGCTTTCGATTGCATCACGTTACATCAAGGAAGACCACTATGTAGACGACATGCTGACGAGCCAAGAGGAGATATGCGATGCGATTAAGCTTGCCAAAGACGTCTTAAGGCCGGGCTACATTGATCGTACTCGCAAGTGTAATTTCGATTTTCACTAGCGCATCTGGCGGAAGTTGACCGAAGCATTTTGTCAAACAATTTGGAGCCACTCCAGAAAATACCTTATTATTCCATGTTTTTTACTTTAACTGGACTGGAAAAGCTTTGTAATTGATAGATACACATATTGTGCAAGTATTTCAGCCGTTTTCGCATCAATAAACGATGGAAAAACTACTTAATTTTGAGATTCAACACGACCATTCCCCCGACGACCAAAAAAAGCTTCTACCAGCCGCCGCCAAATGCGCTAGTGAAAATCGAAATTACACTACGGAGTACGATCAATGTAGCCCGGCCTTTATACGCCCACGAACAAGGAGGGTTCCCGTTGCACAACTGGATATTAAACTGTGAAGAAGTACGTCGAGTAATTGGTACAACGTCCAGCGAACAACAGAAAAATCTCAACCTTGAACCGACCATGACCACTCAGAAGGTCCTCGGTATATGGTAGGATGCAGAACTAGACGTCTTTCGCTTCAAAATTCCTCCGCGTAATGAAGACTTGTTGCCGGGAATCACTATTTCAACCAAGCGTCAGATCCTAAGTATGCTAATGTCTATATACGATCCTTTAGGACTAATTGCTGGCCACTTCTTTTCTTAAAGGTAACATTACAAGAGACCTGGAGGATGAATGTTGGATGGGACGACGAGGTTCCCCAACCTATCTATGAGATGTGGAGTCAATGGCTTGCACATCTTCCAACACTCCAAAGCATCTCAATACCACGCTGCTATCGCGAATCTGTGAAAATAACTGAATGTAACAAACAACTGCACGTATTCGTCGACGCTGGCAAGGACGGCTATACTGCTGACGCATATTTCCGGTTTGAGACCAACGACCACGTTGAGGTCGCACTAATAGGGGGTAAGACGTCGCCCCATTGAAGTATACTTCAGTACCCAGGTTAGAGCTCCAAACAGCTGTTCTTGGGCTTCGATTAGCGAAATCGATCTGCGAATCGCATCGGGAAAAGGTTCAACAACAATTCTTCTGGACAGATTCGAAGGACGTTGTATTAATGCTGATCACAGGTGTTATAGTACCTTCGTAGCACACAGAGTTGGCGAAATCCTCGAGCATAGTTCAGCCGAAGACTGGAACTGGATACCAACCAAAACAAATGTTGCTGACGAAGGCACGAAATGGTCAAAGATGGACAAACATCTCACAACCAGCGCATGGTTTACAGGACCGTTATTCCTGCAAAACAAAAAAGAAAACTGGCACTTTGAAGATTCCAAAGAAATGACAACAACTGAAGAAATACGATACAACGTTTGCAGTCACGCACAGGTAGAGCCCCTTATCGAGTTCAGTCGTTCAGTTCAGTCGCTGGAGGCAACTGTGAAGGCCGGGCTACATTGATCGTACTCGCAAGTGTAATTTCGATTTTCACTAGCGCATCTGGCGGCGGCTGGTGGAAGCTTTTTTGGTCGTCGAGGGAATGGCCATGGCGGATCTCAAATTTAAGTTGTTTTTTCATCGTTTTTCGATGCGAAAATGGCTGAAATACTTGCACAACATATTTATCTACCAATTGCATAGCTCTACCAGACTAGTTTAAGTAAAAAACATGGAAAAATAACATATTTTCTGAAGCGGCTACAAATTGTTTGGCAAAATGCTTCAGTCAACCGCCGCCAGATGCGCTAGTGAAAATCGAAATTACGCTATGGAGTACGATCAATGTAGCCCGGCCTTTACGAGCGATAGCATACGTTTGGCGATTCATCAGGAACGCTCGATCACCGACTGATAAACAGATGGGAGCCCTCACGACGACAGAATTGGAACTTGCTGAACGAACTATAATCTTGCAGACACAGCAGACCGTATTTCCAGAAGAACGACGCCTGCTAAAGAAGCTTGAATGCGAGTCAAATACTCTTAAATACCTTCCTAAAAGCAGCCAACTGTATAAGTTCAGCCTCCAACTCGATACGCACGGCATCTTACGAGTTAAAGGAAGAATAGATGTTGCGAATATGTCGGATACGAAACCAAGCAACCAATAATACTCCCAAAGTCTGGACATATAACCGAGTTGATTATCGATTATTACCATCGAAAGTATAGACACGCCAATCATCAAACCGTCATGAACGAAGTGCGACAACGTTTTAATATTCCTTCTCTACGCTCCGTATGTCATAGAGTGAAACAGAACTGCTGTTTTTGCAAGGTCAGAGAGTCTATGCCATCAGTGCCACCTATGGGGCACTTACCTGCAGCTAGATTATCCCCCTTTATCAGGCCATTCACATTCACAGGTATTGACTACTTCGGACCACTCATCGTAACGAACGGACGGCGGACCGAAATGCGTTGGGGCGTGCTATTTACCTGCATGACCGTTAGAGCGGTACACCTTGAAGTAGCATTTTCCCTCTCAACAAGCTCGTGCATAATCGCCAAAAAATGCAAAAGAAATGTATTGCGATCAACGAACCAATTTTATAGGTGCAAATCGAGAATTATGAGAAGCCTCGAAAGCAGTAAACATGCAACAACTAATAGAAGAACTAGACGTTCCGTACACTCAGTGGAAGTTTAATCCACCAGCAGCTCCTCACTTCGGAGGCACATGGGAAAAGCTCTTACGTTCCATAAAAAAACGCTACAGAATATCCAACTAAGGAAACACCCGACAGATGAGATACTGAACGGCTGGCTCATTGAAGTCGAGGGCATAATAAACTCTAGACCGCTTATCGAGGTTCCGGTTAGCCTAGATGAAGACAGCCCTCTGACACCGAACCACTCTCCGCCATGCAGTTGACAGCGATTTGCGAGGGCGCGCGAGGGCTCGCACGACATACAAGTTCACCGCCCCAGAGCCCTCTCATCCCGTTAAACATTGCGAGGGTTGCGAGTAATATCATCTGCTCGAAATCTTATGCTTTTAAAAATAATCCTTTTGTTTTATAAATAAATTATATTTTTTTGCGGTGTTATGCGTCGAAAAGATAATTATTTCTATTTTAAATGATTTATTTAAAAAAAAAATATTGTCAAAATTGAGGTGTTCAGTATGCTACAATTTGCACTGTTATACCCCCGTCAAACATTGCGAGGGTTGCAAGTGGTATCTCTGCTCGAAATATTAAGATATTTTAAAAAAAATTATTTTTTATTATTAAATTATTTTTTAACTGTGTTATGTGTAGAAAAGATAACTTTTCCATTTTTTTATATTTTTGCAAAATAAAATGTTAAAATTTAGGCGTTTAGTATGCTATAATTTGTAATGGTATACCTGCTCTCAGCGTGCTATAATTATAACTGCTAAAACTGGGAGTGAAAAAACTACCAAAGCTCGCAAGCTCTTTAATGCGAGGGCTCTGGGGCGGTGAACTTGTATGGCGTGCGAGCCCTCGCGCGCCCTCGCAAATCGCTGTCAATTGCATCCCGCCATGCAATTTATAGCGATTTGCGAGGGCGCGCGAGGGCTCGCACGCCATACAAGTTCACAGCTCTAGAGCCCTCGCATTAAAGAGCTTGCGAGCCTTGGCAGTTTTTTCGCCCCTAAGTTTAGAAGTTATAATTATAGCACCCCAACAACAGGTATAACAGTACAAATTGTAGCATACTAAACACCTCAATTTTGACATTTTATTTTGAAAAAATCAACTAAAATAGAAATAATAATCTTTTCGACGAATAACACCGCAAAAAATATAATTTATGAATAAAACAAAATGATTATTTTCAAATGCATAAGATTTCGAGCAGATGATATTACTCGCAACCCTCGCAATGTTTGACGGGATGGCGGGCCTGCTGAACGGGGTGCTATAATTATAACTGCTAAACTTAGGGGCGAAAAAACTGCCAAGGCTCGCAAGCTCTTTAATGCGAGGGCTCTAGAGCTGTGAACTTGTATGGCGTGCGAGCCCTCGCAAATCGCTATAACCCGTCAAACATTGCGAGGGTTGGGAGTGGTATCATCTACTCGAAATCATAAGGTCATTAAAAAATCTTTATTTTTCATACATAAGTTTTTGTTATTGAGGTGTTATTCGCCGAAAAGATTACTTCTCCAATTTTTGTGGATTTTTGCCAAATAAAATCGCCAAATGTCCTATCCGCAAAAGGCGGTTTTCGCCGCGATTTCCGACCAAGCGAAAATGTTTTTTTGACGATTTGTATGGAGCGAAGACACACACCCAAATTATGGTCACAAATTATGGATGGGAAGTTTATGGTTCTGACTTCTGTTTCACTCTCGCTCACAGACGACGATCTCCTGTCGCATTCTTACAATCTCATCGGCTCTACGGTTTGGTTGTTGCTGCTCTTTCTCGCACGTGAGGTAGTTTTCTTTCTCCTTGTTTTTCCTGTGTGTGGCATTGGCTGCGAACGATCAGTATTCTCATGATCCGTTAGTTAATTAAAGGTAAATTGTTAGAAGCAATGAGTGTGGCACACCAAATTCTGCACAAATTCGTGCTCGTTTATGTGCCACGCTACACGGAAAGTATTTTGTGATTAGCACAACCACAAACACAGTATGATGCGTGTAGATTTGGGAAACATGGTGGTAAACTTTTTATGCGGATGAGCAACAATTAAATGCCGCATATTGTATACCCTTTAAACCAAACGGCAGAATGCTTTTAATCGTCACTCTGCTGCTCTATTCAACATGCATAGCGACTCATTTGACGCGGTCAATCATCACAACGAGACCGGTTCCTACGAGGCCATACGAGATCGATTCCCATCTGGACCCCGGATAGCAAGAACCGAATATCCAATAGCATGATTTTAGTAAGGTTAAGAAGCCGTTTCAGCTCGGTCCACAGCACTGTTCGTTACGTCAAAGAAGAAGAAGAAAATTTATACGGGAGGAAATTGACTTGGTACGCAGATGGCAGGGAGCTTAGAGGCTTATCGGCCACGGGCTGTAATCGACTACGTGGTTCCAAGGAGCGCTGATATGTGGTCAGCGGGGCGCCAGGTAGTTTGGAAGGTACCATTCCGACTCGTGAGAGCAGCGAATTCGAATGGAATCGCACCTCCCAAATGATCCAGATGGTTCCGACCCGGTAGGTCGGCCCGCATTCAGAGGCGTATTACCACGACTGGAGGCCCTAAGCGGACACACGAAAGTTGACCATTCGGATGTGTCGAGCGAGAAGTTTTCTGAGGAATTCTAAACCAGAGAAGGATTGCGAAGCACTTTTACTTCCGAGTGGGGGGATGGGTTCCTCTCCTCGGGGCCCCACGCGGCCGCTTAGTTTGCGTACTGGTTGAACCGCCCCTGCTTGCACCTTACTATTGTTTGCCTGAAGCACGGCAATACAGTTTAAATTTTACATTTAGTTTACATTTACATCCTAAAGCATACTAGCCATATTGAAAAGCAAACACGAATAGAAAGGAAAGAAGGGGGAAGGGAGTAAGGAAAAGGGGAGCAAACAAGAGCGGAAAGAGGAGCGGGAAGGGTGATTATCGAAGAGGTAAGATGAAAAGATGAAGGCGTGGGTTGCGTACAGCAGCGCGAATTGTTCCGGAGCGGCGATAAATTCTAAACAATGGGGGACGAGAGCGAAGCGAGCTGAAGGGAGCATACAGGAACGGGAAGGACATACAGGAAAGGAGCAACATGCATTTTTTGTAGGTCGATGTTCTTCCTTCCAGCCACACTTTGGAAAGAAATTTCGGATAGTTAGCCCTTGCTACGAGAGACGGTTCGCACGAGGATTGAACCGAAGACGAGCATGTTGTTAATTCGTGCAAGTTGACGTTACCTGCTACTAATTAGTTTTCCGGGATAGCGGGATAGCCAGTCCTGGGCCACTAGGACCATACGGGGCTTGAACCTAGGACGGGTATGTTGTTGTGTTGTGTTCGGGGAGCACGACAACGAGGGGCAGCCGAAACCAGCCAAGCCATCCATAGAATGCGGGGACGCGTAGAGCAGCTTGGCGCGTGGCTCCGGCTGCACCATCGGCATTTGAGGCTCCCGGGGGGCCGGTCGCCACAGCCAATCCCCGACCGCAGCGCGACAATGCATGCAGCATAAACGTCCCTTACGTTTGCTGCGTCAATGGCGAGTGCAGCGACGGGCTAGAACACAACTCTCTATGCCCCCCTCCAGATAGCGATATGGCCGCGCAGCACCATCCGCAACGATGATGCGTCTTCAAAAAAGGCGAGAGAAAGAACAAGCTAGGCATCGCGAGCGAGCGATGCGTGCGCCAGATAAGCCGAGGCGGACCCTCCTCGCTCACAGCATCGAGCGAAAGGCAGGGGAGACGTGCATTTCTTTCTTCGGGAGAGGAGCCCCCGTTAATTAGGAAGAAGGCGGTACAACATGGTGTTTTAATCCTTACCTGCATTCCCTATTGTGTGGGAAGGAAGGAGAAGGGGGGGGGAAGGGTTGCAGGAATTGTGGATTGTTGAACAAAAAAAATAAAAAAATGAAAAGAAAAATGTGTTCAAAGACATCATCCTTCATTGGAATATTTGACAATTTTAAGCATTGGTTGGCTTCATATGATATGTTGTGTGTGCTAGTGCATTGATGATCGTCCATTGATTGATTTTTTTTTCACAAGTGCAACTAATTGCACTAACAAACAATATAAAACCCGTGCGCTGCATGCGTCCGATCGATCCGGCAAATAGCTCCAACGGTAAATCTATTCATACATCCACACGACAACTTGCACGCTGATCAAATCCAGTTTCGAACGACGGCTCTAGCCAACGCGCAATGCATCGAGCAGCCAAAAAAAACGGGAAGGAAAAAAAAATAACCAAGTCAAGCACACAAGGCACGGTCAAGCATTCGCCAATAACTGCTGGGAGAGAAAGGTGGGAATGAAAGAGGTGGGGAAGCAACGTCACTCAAAGCGAATATGATCCGGGTGAACGGATAAAGAAGACAGCAGACAAGCGATATCACTCCCGCTACCATGTGAGAATAGCGAGATGGATCGGTACGGTACCCACCCAGAGAAAGAGTGAGGGGGAGAGAGGGTATCGACTTTTTGAACCACTTTTTATGGTCATTGTCTTAGACAAAAACCACGATCGAAATACTCCAGAAAATCCGCCATAATTGTGGCGTTTTTCGGCTTAAAAAAATTCGCTTCGTCGTATATTGACTTAAATGCGACGAGCACCCGACGTCGGGTGAACGTTCACACGACGTACACCCGACGTCGGAAATATTTGAAATTGTCGGTTGGGTAGGTGTTTAGTAAGCTATAATTTTCAATGTTATACCTGCTCTCGGGGTGCTATAATTATAACTGCTAAACCTCGAATATACGGAGAAAGCCTGCGGCTGCCATCCGAAGCATTCATACCTTCTGCTCCAAAAACGATAGAAGACTCCAACTTTGTAAAAAAGTTACAACCAGCTAGATTCAGTGTAAAATTTTGTATGTGCGGGATCGGATATCGATCTGGAATTGTGATAGCGTTCAACCGTTGATAGTCGCCGCATGGTCGCCAATCTGCATCGGATTTGGGTACCATATGTAATGGCGAAGAAGCTGACGAAGATGACACTCTACAGATTCCCAAGTCCAACATGTGTTGAAATTCCGCTTGAGCAATCTTCAACTTCTTTGGATCGAGACGGCGGGGTTTGGCAAACGGCAGTGAACCTTTTGTTTCTATATGGTGGACTACCGAATGTTTGACTGGTTTCTTATAACCCGGCGGATCCATCAGTGGTGGATACTCTTTTAACAGATTCTCAAAACATTTTTGTCGATTATAAAATATTTGGGGTTGGCGTGTCCACAAAAGCAATAGTTGCGATCGTTTCTTGTCCCGTAAGATGATCGATTAACCTTTTCCTTCTGAGGTCGACCATAAGTCGTTTTTCGCCAAAAAATCAGCTCCTATTATCGGTTGATTTACTTCGGCTAGTATAAAACAATGAGAAAATACTCTCCTCAGGCCAAGGCTTAGTTGCAGCAACTTTGTTCCATAGGTAGCAATAGGGCTTCCATTAGCTGCTACAAGTGAGTTTTCTGCCTGTCTGATTACTTTCCCTAGCAAATTGTAAGGAATGACGGACACATCGGCTCCTGTATCCACTAGGAAAGTGAATTTTGTCATTTCATCATCTATAAAAAGGCGATAGGAGTCGAATATTGCTCTTGGGTTGTCCGCCACTACCGTTGAGCATATTAGTTTTTTGTTGAGAAAATTTACAAGGTTTTTGGCATCTTCGTGCTTGATCACCAAATCTAAAGTGAAAATAGCACATTGGATGTTTTCGAACCTGTGACGGCGTTCTTGAGCGACTGCCACTCGATGATCGATTTCGTTGGCATCCTCTATTGTTACCTGCTGAATGTACTGAGATCGTTTTTAGCATGTCTCTCAGTTCGGAAATTTCCTGCCGAAAAGTCATCATTTCGTTCGAGGGATTCCCACCCGATGTTTCTTTGAAGGAAGGCCCTGCGATGGACGAAATCGCACCGGCTTGGGTTGCTTCCCATAGCCTGTCTGCCACCTTTAAAAGTTCACCGATGTCCGGCTGCCTATTGCAATTAGCGAGATTTCGACTGTTTTGAGCAGCCTTGATAGCCAAAGCTTACGGATAAGCTCCGTGGTGAGGTTCGTTGAATCGCCGGCTAGTTGGACCATGTGTCGATAAAAATCCGACGGACTTCGGTCAACCATTTGTACATGATACAAGAGTTGGGTAATACGGTGCTCCTCACTCACATTGAGCCTATCTAATAACTGGCTTTTGAGGTGTGTGTAAGGGTTGCTAGGTAATGGAGCCGAAACAATATCTTGGCCAAAATGTTCTTTGGAAGCACACTCAGTACATAAGAGTACCTTGTGCGTTCCCTAGTCACATTCGAAACTTCGAATTCCGCTTCTGCTGCCACAAACCATGCGGACGGAACGTCTTCCCAAAAATTAGGTAGTCTGGTCGAAATCCTTTCGATTTCTAAATGTTATCCTTGGTTGGTTGGTCTCCGTCACTGGAGGTCGACCCGGTGGCATCACTGGGAATTGCTGTGGAATTACACTGTGCCCAGCACTGTCCCCATCGCTATCGTTCGTCTTCATCTTCGGCTTTACAACGTTTTTACTCCCTGTCTAAACTCGTATGTCAAGTATGTATGTATGCTCACTTGACACGAATGATACAAAATTATTGATATATAAATGTAATAATCGCGAAAGAATATATGTTTTTATATATATATGGCCCTACAACCCGGGGCAAAAGTGCAGCCGTTCCGCTGAAACTACAAGGATCATATTTACGCCTGGACCGGGCGACGGCCAGCTACCATCGTACTTGGCACGGTGCAACCATTGACATCACGGTGTGACCATCGATATCGCGGTGTGACCACCGTCATCACGGACATCGTGGCGAAACCGGCGACATCATAAGAAATCATCGTCGGCGCGGTGTGATCATCGCGGATAACCTGTCCGGTTCTAACGTCGCAGAAGACATCTCTTCATCAACCGGATCAACGTGAAGCGGACCAGCGACCGGCCTCAGCGATCATCGAGGGAGACGTTCGATTGCTGGTGCCAACCGTTCGCTACACCATACATGGAAAAGATCGGTGAGCTCGTTCCTTTTTTCGTTTTTTTTTGCTTTGTTACTATTTTATTTTTTTTTACGCGACATACGCTAATCGTTGCCGATAGATTTTTCTTCGCCACAACCGCGCTGGTGTATGCACACAATCTTAGCACCCTTTTTGCACCACTTCCTGGGAACCTTTTCACACCACTTTTTATCACCACTCGCGACACTCGTTATCAGATCACCTGATCACGTCGGGGTCACCACTTGTTGGTTTGGTACAAATTTTATTCACGCACTTGTATACTACCGCATCGTTCAATTATATTCTCCCGCACTCGCACCGTACAATTCGAAGGATAATTCAGAAGAGACCCAACGGTCAAAAGCCGAAGATTTTATATTGACCTTTCGTTTTTTCTATCTGTCTCTCGCTCTAATTTGAGTGATTTGCCCTTCGTGAGTATCCACGAGCTCCCTCGTGTGGTTGTTGTTGTTGGAAGTTGAAACCGAACCCCCTTCGTGCGCTGCCAAAATCAGCGAAGAACGAAATCGACTGGCTCAAGCGAAAAAACGAAAAAAATGATGAACGAGTGTGCTGTGAGAATAACACACACGCACGCACAAGGCGACACCCGAAATCTGGTGCGATACCGGCTTTCAGTGGAGCAAGTACACACATGCACACATTTGGCCACACCAGCGCTCTGTTCTAGTGCAGGTAGTTTTCTGCAGTCCACGGTGATACTACACACAGCCACGCACTTGGCGATACACGCTGTTTGGTGCGGTGCGGTGGACGTTCAGAATTCAGTGGTGCAAATACACACATGCACACACTTGGCGACATACGCTCTGCTGTGCGGTGAGATTTGTGTTCTGTGTCCAGTGGTGCAAATATACACACACACACGCACTTGGCTACACACGCAGTACGGCGCGGTTGGCTTGGCAGAAGCGCATACCCACATTCACGCAGTAGGCTTTACTTTCAGTCCAGTGAGGTTGGTGCTTGTGTGGTGTTTCAGCGCTTGGTTGTCAGCAGATAAAATCCGTGAAAAATGGAGTTTTGTTTAATTTGAGGTAAGTAAAAATGATTAAAATTATCAACCAACATCATCCCTCCTAATTAATAATATTTTTCTTCTATTTCATGTGTGTTTCACGGCGAACGGAGACAACAAAACCTGTGGCTGTGTCGTAGTGCTCGAGATGGTGGCCCGTACAGTGTAGCGAAAGGAACTAGGCGCAACAGCGAGGAAGAGCAGAAAGTGTTGTGACGATTTTGTGATTTTATTCACTGTGCGAGTGTGGAAAGTGTGTTTTGGAATAATGTGCGTTAATGTGAAATTAAGTTCAGTGTTCGTAGTGCATGTGTTTTTGATTTTTGTAAAACATGTTAGATAAATGTTATTAATTTCAATAAATAGAATTGTTGTGATATAATTCTGTGCACTGTATCATTTTGGAAAGAAATCCTGGCAAAAAAGGGGGAGGGGGCTAATTAAACGAAGGTTCGTACCGAACTCCGTTCGGGTTCGCTTCGGCTTCGGGTTACTTCGGAGGCTGAGACGTTTCGCCAACTCAGCTTCAAAGTCAGCTTCAATCTCAGCGGATCTCTGAGTGCTGGTGACCGTTGGGGAGCGATCGTCCGATCGAACACCTGCTTTAATGCGTGGTGCTCTCACGCACCTTGCTTTGCTCGGCCTTACGCTTCGTGTACTACGCTTCGTGTGCCATACTTCGTGTGCTGCGCTTCGTGTGCTTGGCTTCGTGTGCTAGGCTTCATGTGCTAGGCTTCGTGCCCTTATCTGTTCTAACTCTAACATCTGTGCTAACGGTTTGTAACGCTTCCGTTATCCTATCGCTACCTTCCTTGCTGAATAACCTTTGAGGTCGGAGTCACGACAGCGATAGATGTGCTGCTGGGGACACGAACTTCCAAGCATAATTATGCAATATTGCCACCAGCGATTACACCACAGTTCAGTATGCGCTCACAGACACTACGCAATTTCAGCAGTGCTAGTGGATTGTAGTAAACATTTTACACACCAGCACGGCTGCCAATTGTTTGAAATTAATCCCGTAAGCCGAAATCTCACCTGAAATTTCACCAGGTTGTCTGTAAGCGCCTGCCAAATCAATTTTTTGCACATCACGAGCAAGTGAGTACCGCATTGTTTTGTTTCGATGTTCTGACTGACAGGTCGATTTGACAGAATGAATTGCTGCATTTTCAGTCATTTGTTTTACTGATACAGGCGTCCCCGAGTTACGACCCCCTCGAGTTACGACGATTCGCAGTTACGACGATTTTGATTTTGACAGTTAAAAGTTGTCATTGAGACGAAATTGATGTATTTTTTTGAATTTCTGTGCAGATAACCGTTACAAACATATTTCCTCAGATTCCACAACTCCCCAATTTTGAATATCTATATCGTGTAAACGGCTTTTGGAGGAAAATTAATACTTTATCGTATATTATTTCAAATAAAATATACGATTTCATAGATTCCGACTCTTCAATTTCGGCTATAAACGTTATATTCACAGATATTCGACATACGACTATTTCGACTAACGCCTTGCTTTGGGACATTCTTTCGGTCCCAAATACAGTCGTATCTCGGGGGACACCTGTATTCAGTGAAACGACTAATTTGACACTGATTTTACTGATTTTCAGTAAAATGTGTGTTACTTAAATGCATTCAGTAAATTGTTTTACTGAAAATCAGTTAAAAAATGACATTTATGCTGGAAATCAGTAAAATATTCTAGTACTGAATCGTTTCAGTAAAAAACTTTACTGAAGTCGGATGAGAAAACTTGCTGTGTAGTGTCTGGTGCTATTCTCGAACTTCATTTTAGTTCATCAACAGTTGTTAAACCTACTAAAACCAGTTAGTTGTTGATGAAAATTATATTATAATAATGATTAATCGATTGAATCATAGTAAATTGTTAGTAAAACCAGTGAATTTTATAACGGTTATATGAATTTCACATTTATTGGACTATTCTCCGTGGATATCGATTAACCGGCAACCGTCCGGTCCCGAGCTGCCCGGATAATCGACGTTCTACTATACGTACCGAAAAGGATATTTAAAAAAAATCATTATCAGAACAAATTGTAATAACGAAAAGACTAAAATTCGTGACATATTTGAAATATCTTTCCATTCAAAGAATTTTCTATTTAATGGACATAAAGGTAATTAAATCTGGCTTGGTTTTACCAAACATAATAAAAATATCAAAACAACTTCCAGAATTTGTAACAAATATAAGCTAGGTCCTATTATCCGTGTTATTCGACGTTCCTATGAACCCAGATAAAAAGCGTTGCACCGTGTATTTCAAAACACTTAAAAATAATTGCACAGCATTTTTCATCAAATGGTTTCAGTTTCAGATCGCTAGACACTTTACATCGAGGTATGATCTCGTAATACGTTAGTGTCTCCTAGAAAACCGAAGTCCATAATAGCTTACCGTCTTTGATAGCCAAGTTGGAAAATTGGATGATTGCCACAGAACTAAAAAGAGTTGAAACATGCAGAATAAAATATATCTATTTCTTGCTAAGCTGACTTCAAGAAATGCCACGTAGATATCCTTGGCTACATTTTAGACTACATGTTTTAGTGGTGTAGGAGTTGGCCGTGCGCCATTCAACATTTCAAATAGCCAAAGAACATTGTTACCAACATCAAGAAACTATGGGATCATCTCTAGTTTGGTCATCCACTACCATTTTCATGCATACATAAAAATAGCCACAAATAGATAGATTCATTGCCAACAAGAGACAAAACAGATGTATAGACATGCAATTAATTTTATATTGTATATTTTTTTAATAAAATAACATAATATTCCACAATAATGTTCTACTTGTTGGCTTTTGTTTTCGGAATTTACTACAATAATGAAAACATCCAGAAAACATGGAAATTTTTACTATTACATACATAAAAATGAAATAAGTTATGGTTGTAAAGAACGACATTATTTTTACTACACCATCAGAGTTAGTGCATTAAGCCGTCAAGTCTGAGAGAAAGAAACTTTATATCAAAAGGTGAACCGATAATAAGAAGAAGAATAAGTTTTATAAAAAAGCGACAGTGTCGGAATGATTCTGTAAAAAATGATGACAAGTCATAAAATTTCACATGGTGCAAAATTGAAAGGAATCGAATAATGCTTTGTAAATCCTTGATATGTTTTCTGTTATTTAAGATAAATAACTGAGATGAGCTACACTATTGTATTGTACCAAGATACGTATTTTATTTTTGTAACGCGTTTCATGTATCTATCAACATATCTATCCTTCAACCAAGCACGTACACGGACAGAATTCTGGCAGATAGACCTTATTTGTTTTGGTCGATAAGGATTTGTCTTATTGATGGATTTTGGAGTTCTTTTATGATGATTACATTCGTAAACGGAGATTGAAAAATAAGGACATCAGAAAAACCGGCAGATAAGAAATCGCGTTAATCTCACACCCAAGTCAAAAAATGCAACAGATTTAATCAGCGGTTTCTATCAATACCAAATATTGTTCCCAAACCACTTGATTCCAAAAAGAGTATATAGTATGTATGAACGATACAAAAGTACTCATAATAGCGTAATCAGGGTAGAAAGATTTTTTTACGATATGTTAAAAATTGTAAATGACGAAATTGCTTGATTACTTTGGATGTGTGTTGTAGTTTATATGATTTAGAATAATGTGCGTAGCTTATTCTTTATGGTTTGTAAAAAAAAATAATGCTGCTTGGCATTGGCATACCAACAAATGAAAACAGCTAGGATTCACCGCTGAATTCTTATTGCTTGGGGATTATACGGATTCTTCACCATCTTGAGATAAAAGCCATCGTAAACTTACCCCGGCCTTACACAAGTCTAAAACTAAAACTATAGTAATACAAAATAGTACATCATCAATTCTATTACTAATGAAGGGGCTATAAAAAATGCATTTGAAGTAAAAACATACAAAGGGCACTGAAAGAAAAAATATTGTTTTCATCGAATGTTTTCACATTATATCACAGGCAAGTAATTATGGTTTTGTCGTTACGTTACAGTTAAACCGAATAATAAATACAGTGGAGCGCAGTTTATATGACTTCCTTTTATTTATATTCGTGCTCTTGAGAATGTACAGTTCAATACAAAGGTGAAATTGCGTTCTGAGGAGGATATAAAAAAAGTTATCAGAGCACATAGTCATAACATTAAACAATATTATTCAAGGCAGATTACAAATAGTATCAATGGAAAAACATGAAATTAATAAAGCTGAAGCTAAAAATATCCTTTTGCTCATTACCCGTGTTATTCGCATCTCCTGCCGAAGTCAAGTCCCGATGGGCGGCCTTCCACTGAATAAGGTCTCCGCTCTATACTTTTCTATTTCCTATTATATCACAAATGAACCTAACACAAAATTGATGCTAACACAAATCATTTTTAAAATACTTTTCATTGACATACCATTCATACACTCATTTCTACCATCAACCATTTGTATCCATAATTTGAATACATGAATGAATGAATTGTGCAAAATACTATTTCACAACTTTGTATTTTTTTTTAATTTAAGACCATTATTATATGACTACACTACAAAGGCGCCCGTAAACGTTTCGAAAGAAGTGCAGACGAATACCTTATTCAATGACAATGGGGCTACCACAATACCCTTTCCACATACCCCTGCCGGTAGTACAAATACTTTACTAATACATGTAACATTTCTATGCAACATGCAACATTTCTAACTCAGCCAGCCCTTATTTAGACTCATAAACTACCTACACGTCTTGCGGATACACGACCAAACTTTACAAGCAGACGGCTTCGGGCGCCTTTGAACCGGTCTAAGAGAACATCGATGTTGAAGTAGGTGGTGGGAGGAAAAAAAATCAGGTTATGATTTCATTCCGCAACGTATGTAACAACAGCAAACAATTGGGGTCTTTCGAATTAGTTCTTCGCTAAATTGATAGGCTCTCATGGCAAGTAAAAGAATTTTTTAAAATTATTTTACTCTCTTTGGGTTGGTTTTTAAAAACAATAGTTATTGCAAACTTTTTTTTAAATTATTTGAAATCTCAAGAAACACATATATCAACAAATAAAAATAATAATTATTATTTTAAAAATCATAAAATCCTTAAAAAGCAGTTATAACACTGTGAAACGATCCTAGAATATATTATTTGTATGAATGTTACTGTCACGAATGATGCATTGAAACGGAACACGTGTGTTTGACACCAGATTTTGAAACGCAATAAAACTTACATACTTTACTAAACGTTTTAATTATCATTCTGCGGAAAAACAATAACATAAAATTTATTTTTCGAAGTGTCTTTATGCTTTTGGTACGACTATAATTTTTTTTTAATAATATGTGATGTATTAATGGGCTTAAAATTTTTAAAAAAATATACAAAGATGTTAAATAGTATTTTGCACAATTCATACAATCACAGTTTTCATGTATCTCCTCCGGATTTTCCGCAAATAGTGAAAAAAGACTGTCGCTGTAGTTGTCGTATTGATGCTAATAAAAGAATCCTGAAAAAAACCCTTGTATAATTGGAATGGCGGGCCGGTTTGGAGGTACAGTCGTCAACTCGAACGACTCAATAACAAGCCCGTCATGGGTTCAAGCCCCGAATAGACCGACCGTGTAGGACTGACTATCCTGCTATGGTAACAATAAGAAACTGAAAGTCAAGCTCACTTCACTAGTAGGTACAGGCGGGCCTTGACCGATATCAGTTGTTGTGCCAAAGAAGAAAAATAATTGGAATGGAACTGAGTTTTGAAGTTTATTTCATTTGAACAGCGAGGAATATTAACAACATATTAAATGTTAACGAAATTCAATCTTCATAAATGTATGACTCTGATAGATACAGTGAGTCCTAAAAGTATTCATGTAGCTGAAAATTTAACATAAAAAGGCGAATTATGGCCACAATAGAATCCACGCACTCGTTATGCTAAGAACTTAAGCATTAAAATACTTCGATTTCAACGAAAACACGTAATTAAATAACATTAAAAATCATTTGATGAGTACTAGAAAATTACTCATCTATTCTGTTTTTTAGTTTAATAATTAATAATAATAATTTTGGTTTAATTAAGTTTAATTTTCATATGAAAAAATAAGTTATGGATACAAACAATTTCACGATCTGGTTGAGATATCAAATTGTGAGTATTAGTCTTGACCAACACGCTTGCTCATTTCAACCTTAAAGAGTGGGTATTTTTGTCCCACTAATTCTACACAGCCAAACACTTTTCGGGCCAATTGTGCATATTCTGCACTAAACCTAGTGTAACTATACATTTCCTTCTCATGTACAGTGACATGGAGTAGTTTTTTGTAGCAATTTATCACTTAAAATAAGCAATACGGCCGAAGCAGTTTTTTTCTGAATTTAAAAAAAAATCACTTAAAAATGACCACCATCTGGAATCTAGCCTCCTAGCTTTTATCCTTTTTAGCTGCACATGATTGTCCTAATTTTGGGCACTAATCTTTTCATAATTATTAATTCCAATATAATTCTATCTTTTTTATTTTCGTCATTATTCATGAATAATTAACATAATTATGAACAAAAGTTGTAAAAACGGCCGAAAATGCATTCAGACCACTGAAAAAAATGCAAAAATTCACAACAACTAAAACCTCAATGCGATGAAACTATTGAAGCTTTTTCACCCAGCTGCCAAATTTTTCCCACGCTTTTTGATCAAATGTTCTGGGCGACCTCTGTATTATATAGACATTAAAAATGAGCTTCAAAAGTTGTCTCCTTATTTCGATTGAAAGTACGTTACACACTAGCGCCATCTCCATAATGATTCACTTGCTACTTTGACACTAGCGAGAAACTACAGTGGCCGGCAGAATAAAGTGGCCACTACTTACAATTTACGTTTTTTATTGTTTTCTGTAAAAAATGAAGTTATTGTACTGCTTTATTTTTTGAAACATTGTTTGTGAAATGCTTAAGAATGCGCAGTACCATAGTATAACAAAAATGAGAAGTTTGCTTCAAAAAAAAATTTTTTTTCAAAATTGTTAAAAATCACTGTGCCAAAATAAAGTGCCCACTTTGTTCATTCTACAGAAAATATTTTTATGAACAAATATAACACCAAACTTATAATTTATATGCATTTCTCTTGCATTCTTTACATGTTCGAGGATCTTTGGCGTATTTTTTTTTCAATTTTTAAAGGTTTATCTAGTTCTGCATCTAGTTTTCGCATCTGATTCTTCTCAAGCGTTATCAAGAGCATTAAATTTACATTTATTTGTTTGTTACACCAGTTTTATTCACCTTCGCACCTATAATCTGCCACAAATTCTCGATGGCACCAAGATTTAGACTTTATGGAGGACATGCAAGGTGTTTTATACGATACTAGTTGAGAAATGTTTTTTGTATTGATTATGTGTGTTGAGATGTTAGCCTGTAGGAACATGTTTTCAGTTTCCAAAACCTATTTTTTCCCAAATTATTGATGAAGAATGTTAAAATAGGTATCAGTCATAGTTGTACTTTCGATTCATACCAGTTTTCCCGCTACTCCTAAAGATAAACACCCCCTAGCTATCACATTGCCATTTTCGTAATTTAGTGTCCGTTAGATGTGGCGTCCTTCAAGCTCCTCGCCCGATCTACAGCAAGACTAACAAAGCCAATTCGCTTCAATATGATCAAGAACATGCAGATATATCGTTAAATTGTTGAAAAACTGATATTTGGACAGATGAGTCCAAATTAGAACAGATGTTCTAGAAATTTCTAGACGCGATCCAACAAACCAATATGTATGAAGAGTGCAATGTGATGACCAGGGAGGGGATTCCTATACGAGAAGTGGGGAGCATGATTTAAATCGACGGCGTAATGAAAGCTAATACCTATATAAGCATACTGTGTGAATTTATCTGTTTTCTGTGAAAAATACGGAGTTAGTAAATAAATTGATGTTACAACAGGAAGACGACTCAAGTTATACACGTAGATTTTTTTTTCAATCAAATCGAATAAAACTTCTTTAATGGCTCTCACTCAGTCTTAATTTTAATGTTATCGAGATTTAGTGTGCAAATTTTAATGCAAATGTGGTGAAAATGACGTGATTAAGTAAAACAAAATATGTTAAAGCTCTGAAATACTCTTAGGAAGAACCACTGCCAAATATGTGCAGATAAAAACAAATAAATTATATCAAAGATCCTCGAACATGTAAAGAATGCGAGAGAAATGCATATAAATTATAAGTTTGGTGTTATATTTGTTCATAAAAATATTTTCTGTAGAATGAACAAAGGGGGCACTTTATTTTGGCAAAGTGATTTTTAACAATTTTGAAAAAATAATTTTTCTTGAAGCAAACTTCTCATTTTTGTTATGCTATGGTACTGCGCATTCTTAAGCATATGAAGAACAATGTTTCAAAAAATAAAGCAGTACAATTACTTCATTTTTCCCGGAAAAAAATTAAAAAATGTAAAATTGTATGTAGTGGCCACTTTATTTTGCCGGCCACTGTACCTTTTTGTTTTCCTCCTAAAATTCCAACGCGCAAGGTTTTATCCTCTTCTCAGTTGTTGTTATTTGGAAAACTGCATAATAATGTTCCTGCGTGTTTTGTCCAATTATTCTCACAAAATCTTGCCTCACACTTCCTTCGCAATTTGTTTTTGGAAAAGTTGTTAACATTAAAGGAGCCGCGAACAGAGCTTATTTTGACAACTTTTGAGGTGAAGAGACAAAATAACTAAATGATCGAGACCCACGAATCAGGAGAAAGCGTTTTTTCATTGTTGCGCTTAATTTATTATATATCAAATTTTAGAAACAAAATAATTGGTAAATATTATCAAGCAACGCAATTTCTATTATTGCTGTTTTTTGTACATATAACATGGTTCAAAATTGAAGAGATCTACTTTTTAAACTAATTTTTATGTTCAATCATTGGGAATTGTTAGTAGCGGGGCAAAAGTGGGAAAAAAATAACACAAAAGGAGCAATATCGCTTCTTGATTACACCATCCTCCCAGGCCTCAAAAATATTGTCCATATTCTGAAGATGATACAAAAGTCATGAGGACAAGAATGCGATGGACAAGAAATGCGATGTCAGATAAATTATAACTGTGGGGCCAGACGAGGTACGAAATATACAGTGAAATGAACTATTTGACTGGTGAAATATTTGACAAGTGCGAAAATTCTAAAGGGTTGGGTGAGATAAAACATCCGCTTTCGAAAATCACTTAAAAAGAGTATCATTTTAAGAAGAACATTTACATATGGGAAGAAATAATTAGCTGTCGATTGAAAATTGACGAAATATTTGATATTGAAGTTTTTTAAAGGAATTAAATGGCGATTTTGTACACGATATTTGTTTACATTGCACATCAGCTGATTGCTACGATGCGTTTTTTTTTCTTTCTTTTTTTTCTAGAGACTTTGAGCCAATTGGCCTCCTTCGCCTCGGCGGTTGATTAATTCTATACTTAAAATCTAACATTCTTCTTTGCAAACCATTAGTGGCTTCCAAAATACCTTATACCGGGTAATCTCGGTTTACTTAAAGCTATGCGTTGATTTTATTGTCTGTTACAAATGTGGTTTTGGTTAGAGTTGTTCATACAAATTAGTGATACGAAGGAATTTTAAAAGTTTACGCTGGCAATCTGTCTGGTGAGAGGATGGTATCGATGCTGTGGTCCAATTTGCATGCGTTCCGCAGAATATCCATGGCATTCGGTTAAGATGTGACGGACAGTGATGTCGACGCCACAGTAACTGCATAGGGGTGATCGATTGTGATCTTGATGGTTCTCAGGAAAGAGCGGCCGCTGCTAACCCAATAACCATTTCAGCTACTGGCGATGATGGTTTTGCTATTGCGGATGAAGTCACGGAGTGGAAGAGTGTTATGGCAGCAGGCCGGGTTATTACGTCCTGCGTTGGCTACGCAGGCTCGGTCTGCTTTTTCGTTTCCCTGCATACCTGTATGACCAGGAATCCAGCAGAATGTGACTTGGGGTGAATTTGGTAAATTGCAGAGTTGTTGGATGTTCGGGTCGCGGGTGGTTCCAGATTCCAGGTTCCATTGCTTGAAGAATATTTGCACTGTCATTAAAAATTACGTTGGGTTTGTCTCTGTTTAGACCTTCATCAGCAGCAATAACCAGGGCTATTGCTTCTGCAGTGAAGATTGAGGCATGGTGTGGTAGTCGGATGGCGCTATTGTCGATGCTGGAGTAGATTCCACAGTCAGAGGAACCGTTTTGTACTGATCCGTCTGTGAATATGAGTTGGTGGTCATGGTATTTTTGCTGAACGAATTCGGCAAAATGACAGTTAGCAATGACACTATTGCAACCAGCCCGAAGCTGATTTTTGATGGTCCAGTCTATTTGTGGTGAGCGGTAGTACCAAGGGCGACTACCGATTTGGATGAGTTTGGTGACTGGGGGAGTTTTTGATCTGTGAGCGTGGTGAATTCGGCGTTTGCCCTTTGAATAAGGGCATCGGCCTTGATGTTTTTCTCCATCATTCGTCCAGCAGCTGCTACTATCTTGTCGGTGATGATGTGGTCCAAGGGTTGAAGTCCGCTTTCACACAGAAGTGATGCTATGGGGATCGTGATGAAAGCCCACGTAGCACAGCGGAAGAGTGACTCTAGACTCTACTATACCGCGGTAGAGTGGTGCAATTTGTTTTTGGAAAGTTTCCCGTTGCTGGGAGACTATTTGATGCCGTAGAGTAGTTTAGGTAGAAGCCAGCTATTGATGATTTAAAGATTTGTTTGGCGGGAGGCGCGATGTTGACCGGTTCCAAGCATTCTGAAAAGATTAATACGGTTCTTCGCTTCTCTTTTGACCCGTGTAGTGTGTGCTTTAAATGTTAATTGACGATCAAAAGTCACTCCTAGGATATCGGCTGTGCGTGTATTTGGTATTACTGAGTTATTGTATGTTATGGGTTTTAGTGTATGATATTTGCTATTGCAGATGTAAAGTATTTTGGATTTGGAGTGTAAAATTGTGTAACCTGGCGAACGTGGCCATTTCTGTATTAACTCCTTCTTGTAAAGTTTTGCGTGATTTGGTTCTATTGTTGAATGCTGAGACAAGAACTATATCATCAGCATACATGAAACATTTAACGTTGCTGGGCATTGGGGCGGAAGAGGGATTGTACACTAATCAGGAAAAGAGTGGGAGAGAGAATGGCACCCTGGGGAACACCATTCTCTTGGACATGCAGGGCAGAATATTGAGTTCCAATTAAAACTTTGAATGTGCGATCTGAAAGGAAGCTTTGAAGGTAAGCTGTAATACAAACCCCACATATTGAGTTGTTCAAGAATTATATATCGCCAAGTTCTGTCAAAAGCTTTTGTTAAATTTAATATTGCACAGTCAATGTGGTGGATTTGGGGTGGTGGGTTTCTAAAAGTTCATTAGGTTCGGCAAAATATGCCTAAGTACCTTTTCCACCTCTAAAGGTGTGTTGATTGGTGTTAAAGAGGCTGCGGTCTTCTAATTTTTGCGTCAGTCTTCTATTTACCATTCTCTCCATGATTTTGCCAATGCAATTCAGGAGAGAGATCGGGCGGTAATTATCTATTGCATGTGATGGTTTATTGGGTTTTGGAATGGGAATTGTGAAACAAGTTTTCCAGTCGTGCGGTATGTTCCCGGAAGACCAAATATTATCGTAAATCTGAAGGAGGACTGTTTTGGGCCGGTAAAGGAGATTTTGAAGCATTGGATAACCAATGTTGTCAGGGCCTGAGGACATACCACAGCATTTATTCTTTTTCTTCTTCTATTTGGCGTAACGTCCTACATGGACAAGCCGGCCTATACAGGCTTTCGAGACCTAATTCATTACCACATAGCCGGATAGTCAATCCTTGCTACGTGGACGGTCCATTCTGGGTATGTTATTGAGTCGTTCGAGTTGACGTCTGTAGCACGGGACCGCGGCATTTATTAAGGGCCCAATTAAGATCATAAAGAGAAAAAGACTATTGTAATTTTGGTCGGAGGCGTCAATGAGTGAAAGGGGTCTGGACTCAGAGATGAATTTATGGCTTAAAAGATAAGCTGGAAAATTATATGTTGCAGATGTATCATAAAACTATCTAGCTAAAGCCTCAGGTATTTCAATTGGTGGAATGGTGGTTTTTTTAGACATGGGCAAAAATATTCTTTGCGACGATTCGAGCGAGCTGGCTCTTTTGCTTACTGCGAATCACGAGCGAGCGGTGATTCGTCCGCTCAAGCTAGCCATATATTAGCAATTGGACAGATATGTAGGTAATATCTTTCGTGAGGTATTGCTTAATTAATGCAGATTGTTCTCGAATAATAGAGTATATAGTTAATGGTGAGAAAAATCAATACAAAAAATACACATATTTAACATCTTCGATGGGAGCACAACAACCACTAATGAGTTTTCATTTCATTAATTGTGCTCCCCGTATTTTTTTCATCCGTGGCATCTGTTCATAAATGAAATAATGATCTTTTTAGACAATAGCTATAATCAAGCAGGAAGAAAAAACAAATTGTCACTCTGTGAACGAATGTTACAAAAATCATTATAATAGTGAGTATTTAAGCAATAAGGCAAAGCCGTCCTCCTGTATAAAAAAACATAGCGTGAGGCAAATAAAATACTTTTTTTTATTACAAAAAAACTGATATTATTTATCGTAATAACTAGTTTCCTACAGCGAATACAGCGAAAAAATCAGGTTAGGTGATAATTATTATAACCACTATAAATCCATTTTGTATACGTCGAAATATACCTTGCTTTTTTAAAATCAGCTGTTTATCAGCGGCTCTACAACCTAGCTCGCGAGCGCACGGCCTATCCAAAATCCATGCAGAAAAACAGCCAAGCTCGCGAGCGCCCTGCCCATCCAAAATACGTAGCGAGAAGATCAGGGTAGCTCGCGAGCGCACTGCCTATCTAAAATCCATGCATAAAAAACAGCCTAGCTCGCGAGCGCACTGCCTATCCAAAATCCATGCAAAAAAAAAGCCTAGCTCGCGAGCGCTGTGCCCATCCAAAATACGTAGCGAGAAGAACAGGTAGCTCGTGAGCGACCTGTTGGTCCAAAATCCATTCATAAAAAACAGCCTAGCTCGCGAGCGCCAACAGACATAGTGAGAGGATCAAGCTAGCTCGCGAGCACAAGTTAGCACATCGGCATCAAACTGATGATGCGGCGGGCTGAATAACTTGGGTATCGATATGCTGATTAGTGTTGGGTCAAGAGCGAAAGAGGTACCTCAATCGCTCCGCTCTTCTTATTGTGCGCGCTCCCGCACTGCCCACAGGAAAAAACAGGTAGCTCCGCACGGAGCGCTGCACACAGGAGCGATTGTGCGATGCGCTCCCAGGAGCGATTGTGCGATGCGCTCCCAGGAGCGATTGTGCGATGCGCTCCCAGGAGCGATTGTGCGATGCGCTCCCAGGAGCGATTGAGCGCTGCACGCAGAAGCGATTGTGCGATGCGCTCTCAGGAGCGAAATTTCACACTTTACTGAGCGCTGCACGCAGGAGCGTTTGTGCGATGCGCTCCTAGGAGCGAAGTTTCGCACCTCAGGGAGCGCTGCACACAGGAGCTAGATGACGTGCTCTTCAAAGCTTCGCACAGAAAATGATGGATTGCATAAATCCAGGCTTTAACTTGCGGAATGTGAGCGGAAAGCGCCAATTATTTTTACTCACCTATTTGAAAGAAAGCTAGTGTTGGGTATAGTAGCACAATGAAGCACATTTCCGCACTGTGCGCGCCCTCCGCACTTTTCGCACAGTGCGAGCACAATCCGCACGGTGCGCGCACTTTTCACACAGTGCATGCGCACTCCGCACTTTACGCACACTTCGCACAGTGCGCGCGCTTTTCGCACACTCCGTACAGTGCGCGCACTTTTCGTACACTCTTAACTTGCTCAAACCAGGTTGTAAAATACGGGGTTTCTCTAACTAACTAAAGCTTCAACTGTAACCTTCATTTCCAAATCGTAAAATCCCAAAACAAGGTTGTCAAATGTATGTCGAACGTACACAAAGTAACCAATGACAGATCATTCGAGAGAGAGAGAGAGAGAGAGAGAGAAAAGAGCAGGAGAGAGAAAGAGAGTGAGAGACATAGAGAGGGAGAGATAGAGAGAGAGAAGAGGGAGAGAGGGAGGAGAGAGAGAGAGAGAAGAGAGAGAGAGAGAGAGAGAGGAGAGAGAGAGTGAGGCTGCACTTCATTCCTCGCTCTTCTTGTCCACCCTTTTAAGCATGGCGAAAGCGCAGAACGCTGAAACACACGCGCACAGCTGAAATCAATACAATTTAATCATCGTTGGCCAAGGCATTGGGTAGCGAGAGAAACATATTCTTGCCTGTGTGGATGCACGAGCACACCGAAACCATGCGGAGACATTTTCTGCGAGAATCGAATGCACACAACGCTGCGCTTGACCACCATCGAAAGCCCGTTACACAACCACAAGCATACAACACATCCAGACAAAAATTTAAAGGCCTCGAAATCATATCAACACAGCGGTCCGTAGCCGGAGAAATTATCACGAAAAATCGGCTGACACCAACTGTGAAGGTCGTAGGTAAACGACGCTCCAGTGAGTTGAAGTTTCTCTTGAATTTGGCTGAGAT
>NW_024427663.1:0-94707 GCF_017562075.2 Anopheles merus | reverse complement strand
TCATGTGCAGGCATTCAGTATTGAACACTTGTTGACGCTTACAGTAGGCAATTGGCATGGCACAATTGAAATTAGGACATCTTAGTTGTAGTTGTAGTATTAGTACACAAAGGATTAGAACTAAAATTCGAAATTATAATAATTAGAAGAGGCGTAATTTGACAGGAATAAACTTTAACACTTGAATCCTCCTCGGTGGGACAACAACAATTATTTTACCATTGAGAAAGCGTCATCAACATTAAATACATTGAATAATTCAATAATGTTTATTGAATGAATGTAATAAACAAGTTGCTTGGCTCTGTTGCTAAATTTATAAACATGGCAGCTTTTTTTGGGATGCAACCTACTTTAAAGTAGCGCAATATCATTTCTTTGAAAATATATTTATAAGCGAAAACATGTAAGCACCATCTAGCAGATGTAAGGCCACTCCTGTAATATATTATATTATTTGTGGACACAATTGTTCTTACGTTTGATAGTAATAACGACTGAGTACAGTAAAATACAATGAATTAATATTGAAAGACGGTCACTCCTGAATAAATTTTTTTTCAAGAGAATAAGAGAGACAAAAACACATCTCGAGAAGAAGAAAAGTATTTTGAAATATGTGAGATGGGACAGCGATATGACTCTTAAACTAATATCAAAATACGAATCTATCAACGAATCTATCTATTAAATGTTGCAAATTCGATAAAAAAAATTAAATACAGAAAATAGTTAAATGATTAAAATAATAAGAGAATATTCAGAAAGAAAAAACGCAGATAGTCCAATTTCCAGTTGATATTAGACATTTTTCAACATGATAAATGATTTGATTCGTTGAATGTAATTTCAAGATATTATTAAACAGACATTTGATTGAATTCTTTTCCATGATACTGCCAGATGTACTGATGTGATAATTGTATCACGCGATTTTCAAACTTAAACTTCAGCACAAGACAAGATAAACGATAGAGATAAAACCGAATTATTTACGGTACGAAACTGAAGATCTATTGTTAGTAAAAGTCTTGTTACACGTGTACATGTTCCAAAAACAATATTTATGTTAAAACATAACAGGTTAAGGTTGGCTTTGGTAGCATAGCATAAAGTTAGCGAATGTACCAGGCACGTCTAAGAAATTTGTGTAGCTAATTACTAGCATGCTGATGCTACATGTTTTCTAAAGGAAGGAAAAACTATCAGAAAGCGTACCATTTCAATATTGAGTTTCGGTTTCAACACAATCTTCAGACTTACATCTTAATTAGATTCTTTCTACATCCGTTGTCTAAAACACACGTGCTTTCGTTTCCGTCAATACTACAATGGATGCTAAATAAAATTCAAAACGGTACGATTCGAAATTCTTAAACTATGTCATGCAAACAACATTTTCCACATTTTTCACCCTTTCTACCAATTTAAATACTAGGTGCTGTTTGCAGTCTGCTCAAAGAATCCAATCAAATCCCACTCTCTCTCTCTCTCTCGAAGCGGATGCCACAGTGCACCACGTACAATGCATACTAACAACGAGAACAACAAAAAACATACACTTGCATACACATATCCGAGCGAACAAATAAAAAGCTTTGCCTTTGATCTTGTATGGTCTCCTGTCCGGGGATCGAAGATAATTTCAAATTAATATTCCGATGACATTCTTTCCCTTCGAGCTGCTTTCATTATCAGGGCTACCTTTTCATATTGCTACCTGCACGCATGGTCCAACAGTGTCGCAACAACAGCGATGCGAGCGAGAAAAAGTCGCAATCTAATCTCTGATCTGCTGTAGGGAGCGATTTTAATCGATTGAAATTCATCGCACTCCAGAGTGCAGGCCAGCCGCGGCAAGACGGCACAGATTGTGGGGAACGTTCTTTAGAAGAAACGCTCAAAATACGAACCAAATGCCAATTTACCGATTTCGTGCAGGTAACAGGTTGGAGGAGATTATCTATACCACCTCCCAAATGCGACCGGGAATTCACAACCGATCGAAAGGGAAGGCCAATGGAGTCGGCAGAGTGGCACTCTATGCTCCCAAGGTAAGGTTCGTTATAGGTGCTTTGCATTTTCGGCATGCAAGCACGATACCGCTTTTCTTATCCCATCAAACAAGCATATATATACACACACACACACACACAGACACGCATCCTCCCGGAAGCATGCGGAAAATCTCTTAGTGTGTTCTGTGCCTTTCCCATTATCATTTCCCCAACTCTAATCCTACTCACAAAACCCCTCCACGGTTCCGCTTTGCTTCCGAAAACAGTCAGTTTTCTATTTTTGACAAGCCAATAAACAAACGAAGCTTACGATAATCGTGTCAGAGTGTCATATTTTCCAAATCCCAGAGCCTTTTTCAAGTTTGTTTCACCGTGGCTGGCTCAACCGACAACCGTACCAAACGGTCCGCACCGGGACACTATCGTTTCGACTCATTTTACGTACCAATTTTTCGTTCTTCCCCCGTACCAGAGGGAACGCTGTGGCAAATCGTTTGGGGAATTTGAAAAGCTTTTCCCATGCCTCACTCTGTTCTGCTTCCCTTTGCTTTGCAATGCTTCCCTGTTCAGCGGAGCCGAGGCTGATGCAACCGTATTCCGTGTGTTTTTCTTTGCTGACTATGCACACGCTGCGCTACGATTGCTGTTGCCGGATATGCTTTCACCAATGTCCCAGTTGCTTCAGCAACCAGCACCAGCGATGCTCTCAATAAAGGTGTTCAGAAATTTAATAAAGAAGATATAGACCACCTCCATTGCTCGATCCGACGCAGGATCCTTATTTTATTTTACCTTCACGTTGCTTTTGAGCCAGCACTGCTGGATGCTGCAGCTAGCTTCTTTTTACGGTGGTTATATTGATGCCGGATTAAGAAAGTTTTGCTGCAGTTCAAATGCAAGTGAGAATACCTCATCGAAAAAAGTTTTCACCAGAACAATACGAAATCTAGCAACCCTTTCCTCAAACAAGAGCTTCTGTATCAAGTAAACTTATGAATCATAGTTAAGGCTGCGCTCTGGCATCAATCGAACACGACATCCGACTCGAACAACCCATATAATCATATGGAGGTGCACTGTCAGACACAAACAAACAAGCAAGACAAACATGTCAAATCCCATACATTTTTCATGTTCGATGTCGTGTTCGATTGGTGCTAGAGCGCCGGGTAAATTGAACCTAGATCAATTTTTAAACAGCTCGCAGCAACTGCAAAAAGCAACTAGTATGAAGACATACACATCTATGTAAAACGCATTCAACGCACAGAACCATAACAATAGTCACATTAAATTATATCTGTGAAGTATATCTTCTAATCATAGACACGGAATCTAGAGGCATAGGCATAGATTCTAGGAGAGGAGTAAACACGTTATGTGTGATGTAATTACATGGTTCGTTTTCTATAGAACATGTTTAGAATTACTTAAAATGAACATAAAACGTACATTTTTATGTGCAATTTTTTATATTTAAATTGAGATCGAATGTTCCTAGTAAGAACTCATAGCTAAAGCCCATTATGCGGCTTCTTCGATGTTTTATTGTTACATGTTGTAACAATGTACTTAGTTTAGCTAGCCTACATAGGAATTCTTGGCTTATTAGGACTTGCTCCGGGGGAGAGGGTCAATCCAGATGGGAATCATTCCCGTAGAACAAGGTAAGGGCCGCTTCATCCATCGAATATACCACCGGGTAGCTCTTTATTAGCCAAGAATGTTTCAAACGTAAAAGCAAGAACGTTTTATACATAACAAGAAAATTATTTATTAAAGGATGCGGCAACAAGCGGATTACCTTAAATTTGTAATACATCAACATAAGTTTTTGCCTGTATATTTCAGCCAGTATTTGCTTGCTTCTTCTTCTATTTGGCGTAACGTCCTACGCGGACATGCCGGCCTATACTAGCTTTCGAGACTTAATTCATTACCACGCAGCCCGGATAGTCAATCCTTGCTACGGGGGGACGGTCCATTCTAGGCTTGAACCCATGACGGGCATGTTATTGAGTCGTTCAAGTTGACGACTGTACCACTGGACCGCCCCAATGCTCACTTTACAATTGAAAAAGAAAGTTAACTCGAAGGATAAAGAGTGCACGATACATCATTGCTTCTTTCATCAAATCCACATAGCAGTGTCTATCTTGCCTAGATAAAAGACAGGATGTAATGGACAAACAAGCATTAAAAAACTACTACCATTCGGGCACAGAATATCAAGAATGCACGTACAATAGTTATAATCTCTTCTAAACTAACAAACAGAATCCTGCTACATGTACCCACATACAAAGTGGATGGCACCCTATCCTTAGATGCCAAAGAGAATGATCGCTCACAGTCGCATGCATTCCGTCCGAGTGATGGAGACTAAGTTCACGCGTTGTCCCCTGAGTAAATGGAAAAGGTGTGTGTGTATGTGTGTGTGGCCGAGTCCCGATCACAGGCAAGACAAGAATGTTGCTGCACCAGCAATCATCACTGAGGCGGGCTGGCTTACGGTGGATAGAGAGCGAATTATCTTCACTTCCGGTTCTTAGTGTGCTCACCCACTGGCATCCGGCTGTGAAGGTAATGGATGCAGCGCTCGGCTTCGTCAACAAAATCCCTATCGATGCTATCACCCTAGCGTAGTTTCAACGTTTACTTCCCTTCTTTTGCACTGAACTCGAATAGGAAACTCCAAGCAAAAAGTTACCCCGTAACGGTTCCTAGCCCGGAGTTACTCATTTTACGGAGCGCTGACGGTACTAAGCGCTGATAAAAAGATACTAGATATCAAAAGCAGCAAAGTAAAAAGACCAATCTACCGGAAAGCTAGCGTAAACCGAGGTATCAACATATCAGAAACTGTGCATGGAGAAAACTTGAAAGAAACTAAACGAATATAACACGGGTTCACTGGAACGGTGGACATAAATCGTATACGGCATGCGCTCAGTAAACTCTCATACTCTCGATTAGCGGGGTATGGAAAGCCAACAAAAAACAATAATAACTATCATAACTATAATAACTACAATAATACAAAGTTTTTCTAGCTAGCTCAACGCCATAAGTAAACTATCTAACGACTCGACAATCCAATGTATTCATCATTAGATGCTTACGAATTAGAACCTCATAACTGTGTCATATCAGTACAGAAAATAAGAGTAGGAAGTATTGAACAACAATCTTGTGATATAGAGTGATAGCATACTCTTAATGCTCACTGCATAAATACACAGGCTAGCAGATGTTAAAAAAACATCAATTGTCTTTATTTCCTTACTGAAAATCATATTTCAAATTTAGATAGATATTTGTAACACGAATCGCAGTTTTTTGTTGTCATGTGATAATCGTCTGATCAATATAATTAAACGTGTCTGCCCAGACAAGTATCAATATACAATGCCAAGCACACTCATCAAGCGTGTAAATTTCTATTTCTTTCATGCGACCTGGCTGTTGCGTACGCCAAACAAAAACAGAACGAAGTAAATGATAATTAATCAGTGCAAAAAAAAAATGGCACAATCCCCGCCAAAAAAATAGCCATCGCCATGAGAGAATCGGAAGCAAACCCCCAACTGGTTGTAATTAAAACTCGGCGCAAATCACAACGACACTAATTGCCGATCTGAACTTTCTCATCCATCCGGGGAGTGTGCAGTACCACCGGTTACCAAAACAGTTCACCTTCCCTCGTTAGCTCGATCGATCGCTGCGAGCAAAACCTTGCTCACTGGCACGCACTCCCCATCGGTAACCAAACCACACCCGCATCCCGATAAGAGCGTGTGCTTCTTGTACCGGGCTTCAATGTTTCAAAATGTCAATTAACTACAATTATTTCGAATTGAAATAATAGAATGCAAATTATACGAAAATATATTTTCCCAGGAAGAGCACTGGTTCATGTTTTATGCAAATTTGTTTAATTGTTTCTGGTGCGCATGAATTGTCACGTGCCCAATTGGTGTGGGCCGGGGTGTGTGAACGAGAGACATGGGAAACGGATGCGGGCTTTGTAGAAAGTACACAGACAGGGGGGGGGATGAGAATGGGGGTAATGAATTACGGAAGGGGAGGAAAAAAGGCTGGCACTGTAAATGGTACACGGGAATGTGTAACGGACCCACTTCGTCACCTGCATTGTGGCGAGCAATCTGGCGTTGCTGAGGGGAAAGTCACCGTGGGTGCCGTGGGGAGCAATTAAACAGTAGGTAAAAAGTATTTCAAAAATTCATCCACCCAAACGCATATCGGTAACCGCAGGGCGTGATGATCAAGTGGGATGGGAACTAAAGAGTCGTGTTACATTTGCAATTTTTTTTGCTATGTTTTACGTACCCATACAATCACATATGCATGCATGCGGTATTGGTAGTAAATAATGAACTGAGGTTGTTTGTGTGTCTACCCGTCTACTGATGCTAGCAGTGAGTCGTAGGAAAATGCAATACATGCGAATTGTGTGAGGGAGTTTACAATTTATCGCACACCGAACACGACAGTTTAAGGAAATTGCAAACCCCTTACTACTACACCGGTAGATCTACCGTAGCTTAACAAATGTCTTTTCCACACTTTTGCAATGCACTTCCTAGCGGAAGTAAACCGAAGGAATTAGAGTACATAAATAAAATAACATTCTGTTTTTAATGTTAAACCATAATAAGTATAAACAGATACGCCAAAAGATTGCTAAAGTGGCCCATTTTAGAGGCGAAGTCTAAAAAACATTATCACTAAATGTTGCACTTCTCTTGTATTCCCCTATTATACTACAGTAAAGGTTTGTTAAGGTTAACTTCGAAGGATCCAATTCCCTAAAATTGGACCAAAGTTTTAGAAAATTTGGACGCCAAATAGCATATATTCTGGTCAGACGAGTAGACTTTACGAATAAATGCATTTCATAGAGACAAAAGTGTACCGAAATTAATGATCAATCAGACGTTATACATCAATTTTGAAAAACGGTTAAAAATCAGCCCAAATAATTACAATTTTAATGTGTGGCGATAAATAGTCACAAGAGGTCTCAAGAATTTTTGTTATATACATTGTAATCTATACCATTTCCTATCATTTATGATACATTAATTATCACGAAAGTTATGGTACATTGCTTATTTCAAAGGAAAAAATAATACCAATCAAAGATATCAAATTTTTACAATAACCACGAGTTAATGCGATTTCATATTTCATTCCATAAGTACCTGTGCCGAGAAGTTTTATCCCGGCAATTGTTACAAAATGCCCACTGTGCACCCATTGTACCAATTTTTTTTTAAATAAATATCCATTTCTGCATTATCATTGTGGTAAACCTTAAAAAATGTTGACTGTAACAATAAAAAAATATATTTACGATTACAGTTATTACAATTCCTGTCATTTTGGAATTAAATTCTCAAATCCAATAAACGCTTCTTGCAACAACATTGATGAACAATGAAAAAAGAAAAAAGTTCATGCAAACTACATCTTGTACACTTTATTGGCTTAAATACCAAAAAGAAAACCGAGCACTTTTCACTATTATCAAAATAATTACTTATAACTAAACAAGTGCATCCGCATGCAAGTCGAAATTATTTGTACTTTACGATATGCTTCAACCCAATACTCCATCCGGTCGGTCGAGGGGGAACCGATTGTGCCAAAACACTCACCCTCTCACCCACCAACAACTGAAAAATGCATCCACAACATAGCGGTAGCGGCCGTAAACGTGTGGATATTAAAATTTGAAATTACATGCAACCATGGTGTCTAGGCAAGCGTGAAATTATGTCACTCCCAAACTCACGGTGCTCTACTTTACCCGCTCCCAAACTTCAAGCAGGAAAGAAAAGGCGACAACATCGTTGCATAATTTTCACGCACCTGACCGCTAATTGAATTGAAAATTTGAATAAATTATTTGCAATTAAGCACTTTACTTAATAAGTGCAACTATGTATGCGCTTACCCTGTACACCGTTGCATTTACCATCCATGCCATAAATGACGCAAAACCGGACCCAGTAAATAAACTCCAAAAATACTGGACGCGGGAAAGGGTAGCAAGTTGTCGAGTAGAACTCAGTGCACTTAGTGTGTTGGTGGGTTTTCTGGCCACTTTGTATCGGTGTTTGACCACAAAAGGGTATAAGAAACATGGCTGTCGTTACGGTTCGCTGGGTAACCCCGTGCAACAGGATTGGTGCATGGCCCCTCCCCAAACGGGAACCAACGGATCCGGTGGCAATGGCGTTTGGCGCATTACATTATGCGTTCATTAGTCATGACCATAAGTTTTGCAATTGTTTGTCGAATTACGATAGTGATGAGGGTGTGGTGGAAAAGCATTGCACCGGGTCAAGATCCTAATGCGAAAAACAGATACATAAAGAGTAGACTGTTTTGTGAATGCGTGTGCTTGGTTAAGAGTTTTCAATTGAATGTAATTAGATAAGTGATCCAGTCGAAATTTTCCCTGTGCGGTGTTTTTGTAATTCAATTATTCACTATTGGTAGAAGTACCATTAGCTTTTGAATGTAGCCATACAGTACCGGCGCTACTTCCTCTATTTGGCGCAATTATTTCCACTGTAAATTGCGTTTGCGTGTGTTTAACTCTAGATTTTTCATAATTGGTTCTGAAATTGGGTTATAGTACGCTTGAAATTTTAATTGATGCTAGTTTGATTGTGATAAGAATTTTTGTGAATATGTGACTGCACTATAGTGATATCAATTATGTAAAATTTAAAAAAAAAATCGTTTACTTATAATTGCTTTCGTTAACATAGTTTTTATTACTACCGCGCAGCTGAAGTGTCACTCTTTGCTATGGAGGGTTGGCCCGGGTGGGAATCGAAACCGTTCGCCCTCATGGATTCGACGCATTTGTCAACTCATTGGGCCGCGCCGATGCCATTGTAATTGGCAAATTAAATGTTCATCTGTACGACTTGAGTGTTATTATTCAAAACAAAACATTTGTAACATTGTTGTTATACTTTTAGTGTATATGTTATTTGTTCTTTTCATAGATTGTTAGTTCGTGAACATTATTTAAAATATTTATCATTCGTTTTATTATACAGTTCACAGAATAAAAGACGTCAAAAATTTCTTAATCAAGTTTAAAACAAGCTAAACTAACCGTCCTTAAATATTAGGATGAGAGCTGTGTTTAAAGTATCCAGAAGAAAAATAACATCGTTAATGTATATTTATTGTAAACGATTTAGTTTCATAGCTCCATTATTTTATTTCTTCGAGCAGAAACGTTATACATGTTTTTTTTGCAATCTTTCCTCTCCAAACGCCTACCGATACGGGTTAACGGCCAAGGACTGCACCTGCCGGGAATTCTGTTGAAACATCAGTTGTATTAATACAGGGCCTACCACATCTATATGGACACTAGTTTTTTGCGATTTGCGGAAAATCCGTAAGAGATAGATAAAAACAGTGAATTTATGCGTTGTACAGAATACTTATTTAAAATTAATTAAATATGACAATATGTATAATTTCTCCAAAAATCTTTTTACAATGAGTATTTTCTTTTTCTACAATCTGCAGCCAGAACATTTAAATTTACATTAACAATCGTTGCGCAGATAAGTTAATTTACGTAAAGACACTTAATTGGTCTAACTACGAAAGCTTCTTCTGCACATATTCAAGTTACAATTGTTTTTTTGGGGGCAATTGTCTCAATAGACGGCCTATCAGGCCTATTGTACATGTTTAAAGCCGATGTTTTGCTAGTTAAAAGTGAATAAAATAAGTAATAAGATACGTCAATAGATAAGATAAGCATCGTTCATTTTTCAAATCTATACATTTACTCATTATTTTTATGAGTGCTCAACATTAAAAAATATAACATAACATAAAACAAAAAAAATATAGTTATTCAACAATTTTCATTTAAAAAATACAATCAAATTTGTGATGAAAGGTGCGTAACCCAACTATTGAAAAGCACTAAAAGCTCTTCCTACAACATATTTTCATCGAAATCCCACATTTCACAATGCGACATTTTCCCTCATCAATTTCATTCGAAGCCCGTTTGGAGCCCGAAACAAACGCGCCAGCAGTACGGCAAGCCCCCGGAAGCCACCCTCCGAGGATGCATTACGCACTACATTAATTAATGAACGGTCGACTGATTCATTTGCCGCATACATCCACTCCGATCCATAATTCTTTCCCCCAGGCACGGCCCCCACTCACACAAAAAAAGAAAACCAGAATACCGAGCCGCGCCAAGCCTACCGGACCGAAACCATATTCAACTAATTGTAAATATCGGCCGGATTCTTGCGAAAACGTAATAAAGTGATTTCACCATTCCGCGCGTGTGTGCATATGTGTGCAAGGAAAAAGAAAAAGAACAAAGAGTACAGATGAGCAAAAAAACCCCTATCCGACTAACTGCCGGAAGCATACAATGGCGGTTTAATCAATTTGTGCGTCCAGTTCGACCAATCGGGTTTGCGATGCGTACCATCCCAGTCACAGGACGGCACAGCGTAGCATTGCGTTGCCGGTCACTAGCACACAATAAAGGTGTCCTTTTCATCATCCGCTTTTCAACACTTCAGCCTTTCTTTGGCGATCATCAAATCGAACCGGGTGGTAGGTAGGTAGCACCTTTTTTTCGTTTTGTTCTATTCTTTGTGCTCCAGCACCATCAAACTTCATTCTTTCCCTCACGCACAATGATGTCAATGGGGCTTCTTTTTTTCTCACAACGTGTGTACATTTCCGGAAAGTATTTTATAACCTTTCACTGTTTTCTTTTGTTTGTTTTTAGCTCTGCGCCACAGTCCATTTCCCAGGCAGGAGCGATGAAAGGGATGATGTTTCACGTCACTAATCACTCGCAAGCAGTTCTGGGACCATCATCGGGGGTGGTGTAATTTTTGGGCGTTTTCAACATGCGTGCAACTAGCTGAAATGCACAAAGATACACCGTAACACACAAGTTCATTGTTATTTTAATTTCATTTACTCTTTCTGCTATACTTTCGCGCTAGCGTCCGGCACAATGTGAGATGGTTCTAGCAAATGGAGGCGCCCAGTACCTGGAAAATTCGATCGTTCCAACTACTCCGTTGAATATATTGAAGCAGTTTTAATAGCACACGACTTTTCGGTTTCCTTAGACTGCAGGCTGGACAATACTGATTGAATTGGTTTGTTCGAGCGATTATGACTGTTACACCAAATAAGAAGAAAGATTAGAAAGACAATGGAGGAAACTTTGCAATCTGCACAATGCACTCACATTCGTTATGAGGACTGTTCATGTAATACGCATACGCATGTCACACGCCTAGCCTGTAAAGGTTGCTGAAAAATTACAAAAAAGCTGTATTAAAATCACCAATTTCGAAATAGCCTGAATGGCATCACGCCCAAAACATGCAATTAAAATATTTGCTAGGATTGGTCGAAACATCAAAACTAAATAAATTATTTGTGTTTTATATATTTACATACTTAAGTGGATTATATTTAAAACATGTATTCTGCAGAAATGAAAAAGCAATAATAAGGGCAAATAAGCTTTTGCCATAAAAAAATGTCCAAAATGTTGCTAAAGAGCATTTAAGCATTTTAATGAACATTCCTTTGAATTTACCATAAACCACAACTATTCTTAGGGGCCGTCCATAAATTACGTAACGCTGAAATTGGGATTTTTCGACCCCCCTCCCCCCCTATCGTAACAAAACGTAACGTTGGAGGAGACCCCCCTTCCAAAATTACGTAACGCATGATCGAACACCCCCCCCCCCTTAATTTGGTTTTGCATCAACAAATACAAAAAAATATGGGTTTATATTTTTTTATTTGATTGCTTTTATAAAGTATGCAGAGTTGTTTTAATTAATGTTTAATTAAAATTAATGTTTAATTAATGAAAAGGAAAAGGAAAGTTAGGTAAAAAATTTATAATTAATGAAACGCATAATATATATGTTGAGCATTTTTAGACATCTTGCCAGATTGGCTTCAATTGTTCAGTAATGTTTATGATGGGAACACTATCTGTTTTGATTACATTGGCATCTTCTTCATTCCATATGGCATCTTCATTATGTATGTGTATTACTTCTTTAAACCTATCATCATTCTTTTGTTCTGAAGTAAGGTTTTTTTCCCTTCTCCTTGGCTAGCATGCATTCTCAAATGCTCGTTTAGCAAAACATGTGATGCAAAATATATTTCACATTTTTTACAAACTCGGTTTTGTATAATCTTTTGGACAGAAGGGCAATATAATCGTATGGCTGCTCCCTAAACGAAAGCAGCGATTTTGGAAGTATTTTAGCAATGCTTATGGAATTTCGAAGAAAAAGTGAAACATATGACCCGCTGTCAAATAAATTGGGGTTAACAGCTTTTAGTCCATCATCTGTTTGTTCGATGTGAATCGGTGCAGAAAAGAATTGCTCCGGCATTACATTAAAATAGCTACTTCTAGGTTCACTGCAGCATTTACGATTCGCACATTTGACAATTTGTAAAAAATACTGCGAAGAGCGTACATGGCTAGCAAACCATTTAGAATCCCAACAAGGAATTGAAACTGTTGATATCTCAGAGACAGCAGGATCAACATATTCGCATACCACGGGGAATCCATCGAACATCAGATCATTCCACACTTCTGCAAGCGTTTCTCCTGCATACCTGAAGTTTTTCTTTTCAAGTTCTACATCGGCAGTTTGCAATTTATCGTTCAGATGTGATCTATAATGATCATGTGGCAAAACTAGACCAGCTAGTTCCCGAGATAATGGAGAATGGTGAATATGCTGTTGATGAAGAATGTTTTCCTGAAGATAAACGTACAATTAATATTGCTATGTTTAAGTATATGAAACATTGAATTGTTCTAACCTGATCGAATTGCCACATATGTAGGCCCACCATAGCCAACAGCTTCACGCTGACCGTTTCCGTTCGGCTTTATCGTTATACCAGCATATACAGAAGGTATCAGTTTGTGTCGATTGGTCACCACCCAGTCATGGTCTGGCAACGTCACTCTATACTCCATATGCATCAGAAGCGGTGCTTGCTTATTTGCTGCTGTAATACGGACGATCCGTCGTCAAGGAATGCGAACGTTTGAATTACACTATTTTTTCCGGATGATGGAGGCAGCCGAATTATCCAACTAATCCTGATTGACAGCACCGCACGACTGTTGTTTACCAACAATAATATACAGGTCGATGCGTTTAGCGTAGAATGACATGTAACTGTTTGAATTTTGTTGACGGTAAGATTGAAAACTACAGTCTTTACCTGAGACACACGGCTCTTAAACCTGTATTACACGGTGGATTTTTCATGGCAATTTTCTGTCAAACCTCTGTTTTGGTATTTTATAAATGTCAAGTTCGTATTCCCTATCAAAAGATATAAAGAAATAAATGTGCAAAACTTACCCAGGTGGGCGATCATTTGTCAGTGACCAGTGATAGGATTGTATTACGTTACGTAACAGAATGTGAACCCCCCCTCTCCCCTATGTAACAAACCGTAACGCTACAGGGAACCCCCCCCCCTTTGAGCGTTACGTAATTTATGGACGCCCCCTGACATCATCATATGCCTCCACGATTGGATTAAAATTGCAACAAAGCATGAAAATAGCGTAAACATATGAAACAAATATTAAACAAAATTTGAAGTTTCATGTTTGACACGCGGGGCAAAATGGACATACCCCAGGGTCAACATGAGCAGATGTAAACTAAATGTGAAACGTCAAAACACTGGGGTAATATGGGCCGTTACAACAGCACTTCGGTAATGGATTGGCTGTTCAGGATAGCCCTTTAAATATGTCGTTAAATATATTATTAAAATTAAAACACTTTTTTATATGTTTTAATCGACGGTGTCGAATCTTTTGAAGCTGGGTCTGTTAGCATTACTGTGTGGGTAAATACAACATCATGGCTCCACCATGTGCCATATGTAAAAGCATCTGCCTATTTTGCCCCAAGCATGACTGTTCATTTTGCCTGATGTGAAGCATTTTTATACTTTTGTTAAATTTTTAAAAATACGCATTCAATTGCTTTGATTTCTTCAGATAAATTGTATGGAAATACCTTTTTTTAATTACAGCATGTAAAATTTCCACGCATCCCTGTGACATTGTTCATAGCTTATTTTCTAAAAGGTAAAAAATACATCGATTTGCTACAAAATCTTACTTCGTACTTTACTTGTTTTTTATTACTTAGCACCATGTGTTCTTAGAACACTCCAATGAGTACTTTTTGAGCCTTGAATTAATCCTTGCTGTGAATAATGCTTACACAAAGGATGTCCATAATGCCCCGGATGCTCTTTTTGGCACGTTTACCCCTACGAACAACTAAAATTCTTTATTAAATAAATTTGGAATGGTTTAAATTATGGAGTAGGGGAAGGTAGGCAAAGGCGGACACGTTAAGGAAAATGGTAAAAATCTAAGGATATATAGGTGCAACGACCATGAAAATGTGCATATATTATCTTACACTAATGTTTTGTCAGAAAATGTGTTGAAATTTTTAAGTTTCCATCGATTTTTGTGTTTTTTTCATGAATGAAAATTATAATTTTTTTCGTACAGTTTTGAAATGTTCGGGTAAGACGGACACCTGATATGGGAAAGATGGATACCATGAAAGCTAAGATCGATACCTTTAGAAAACGTGGGAAATTGAAGAGTTTTACAGTGTTTTGACAAATTCTATCGCTTTCTACGTCCTGGTACGTTTAAACAAATTCTTGGCCAATTGCAACGACGATTCATTCAGTCGTGAATTTAGGAATTGTAAGCACCGCTTCTAATAGAGCGTAGAATGCAGAATCTAAGGCATCTTCTTTAATATCGGGCACTAACAGTACACGTTGCACCAGCTTACAGAATAACAATTTAAATCTTCGCTTAAGAAATTATTCCGCAGAAAGTCTGCGACCACAGCATATTGGAGGGACTTGTTAATAGGTCCAGCCATTTCTTACATTTAAGATTGAACTTTTTGATATCTGTAAACCCATAGAATCTCTCATCTATTCCTGAACGATTTGATATCAGTACTTTATCTTTTTTTATTAATGTTGTCCAAGTCGTGACAAAATATTGGATTTCGTGAAGAATCTCATCAGCGTCGACCGGTGTTTCATTTCTCGCTTATTCATTACTTTTTCTAGTTGCGCAATGGTTTATATCTTCAAAATATCCTTATTTTATGTGTTTGAAGAAATATATTCATCTCCAATTGATATAAGAAGTAAAATAAATCAACAAATTCGGTGTCCATCTTTTCTTATGACAATGTGTCCGTCTTTCCTGCTTAAGTGTCAGGATGTTCAAACCACTAGAAAACAATATTTTGTATTCTTTCCATTCTCGTTTTTTCGCCAGTTTTTCCATTAATGATCACGACAACTCATTCAAGAAATAAAACTTCCGGAAATATAAACAATACAAGTTGTGGAGCTTAGGATCCGTAGTTGTCAAATTAGATCCACAAGGGTGCGCACGATTGAAAATTTGTTTTGTTCGTGGATTTAACCAATTTTGCATATATTATGCCAAAAATGTTCTCAAATGTGTTGTTTTACCTTCAGTTTGGATTCTACATGGTTGAATTACTCGAAAATTACCCTTTTCATGCATTTATGAGAAGTGTCCATCTTACCCGCAGTGTCCGTCTTTACCTACCTCCCCCTATTAGTTTTGTTATTAAATACCACACTTAAAAAAATTAAAACGTTAAGATAAATTTGTTCTTCTCGACTTAAGACAGAGGACACTTTTTAATAAATTAAGTCGGTTTTATTAATCAAAACATTATGTAAAACAGCAGACCACTTTAACTGACATGTAATACAACGTTAGTTTTCCATTACTTTGCGTCCAGTTCTTAGTTTAACAGATTATACTAGTTGAGATAGATTTTAGCCGATCTATTGTTGACCATTATCAATTTGAAAAATTCTAAAAAAACGTCTAGCATCTACTTAATGAAATAATTGGGCTATTTTTTTTTAAAGCTGTACAAATTTGCAATTATACATAACAGTTCCACTTCCAATACGTTCACTAAGCTAAGCCTTGTACATTAAGACTCATATCGATATCTCCGTTCAATTACATTAAAAAATTACCACCAAAAAACCTCCCTAACAAGAGTGGCACAATCATCAGTACCGGCAACCGTAAAGAAAATAAACACATCAAAACAAGAGCTTTTATGTAGGGTACATTTAAAAGCCCAAGCCCCCTCAACGCAAACGGCACCATCGTAACGCATAGCTCCATCGGGGGCTCAGTATGGGAAGCCCAATGTTCTGTTCCCACGATATCTCCGCGCACGATGGCCACGAAACTTCTTTCCGCCACTGTTTGAAAGACACTCGTAAAACAGAACCAAAAAAATACCGTCCAGTACTTCTTGGCAATATCATTTTCATCACATCGCGAAAAAAGGCTCCGGGGACGGCACGGAGAGAACGCACCCGTGTGACGCAAACAAAAAAAAAACACCTCCCAAGGGCAGTAGAATACCTCACCGTCCATCCATTTTACGACGGACATCAAATATATTACCACCGAACCCATCGAAACCCGAGGTGAACGAAAGATACCGTCCGGCCCAGCAAACGGTGGATCCAAACGGTTACACAATACATACACACACACACACACCGGGGTGACTGCCGATAAGGAGTTGGAAAGCTTCCCTGCTCGGGAAGGGTAAGGGTGGGAATAAAACGAACAATCCCTTTCGATGACTCGGACAGCAAATCTCCCACTGCAAACGGCCCTAGGCCATCGCCGTACCTTTTTTTTCATGCTCGGTTCTAGGTTTTGTTCCGGATTTTTACCGGAATGTGTTGTTTTTCCCCCAGCGAACCAAGTCCTATCGGCCTATCTGTTAAATGCCTACGTACGCACGCCTTTTAATCATTGCCGTTCCCCCCTGCACTTTGTCTGATCGACACGGCACACGGGAGGTGTTTTGTAACCGGACCGATATCCTTTTCTTCGACAACAAAGAGGCGGGAGCGCTTCATTTCATTTCGGGTTCGAACCTATTTTTTCCTTTTCGTTTTTGCACCAGCGAGCTTTTTGTTTCGTCGGCATGGACATACAATCCATAAAAACAAAACCATTGTTCGCGTTTTGCCACTGTGTAGCGGTGTGGTTCATGGGCGCCGGCTTACTACAATCGGACAACGTTAGGGGTGGTAGTGTCCGAATTACAATAGCCCCGCACGCAGACGAGGGCGCGTACCGGTTGGTGTTACTGATTTTTGGACAGCACAATACATCCCAAAGGACCGCATGAAAAACCGGTCTCCCCCCCCCTCCCCCCACCCCGCTCCAGGATAGCGAGGTAATAGGCTTCGACATCAATCTTTCCGCCGCATCATCTCCGAATCTCCGAAAAGTTATGCTTTTTTGCCTCTGCAGCAGACTGATGGTGCTGGTGACAGCAGCGCTACCGAATCCGAGCAGGCAGACGCACTGGGGTTGATGGGACGATTTTGATTTCCCCGTCCCTTTTTTCGGAGCTTTGCACCGTAAACTGTTCGTAAAAGATGGCCCCGCTGCTGTGCGTGGCCACTGTCACGACAAGTGGTGCCCATTTTACAGCATCCAGTTGAAGTTTTGCTCATTTTCCCTGGTACGCACAAAAGGCATGCCAATTTTCCGCTGCCTAATTGCAGCTCGGTACGTGCTTTGGTGCCCGTTGGCACCCACTTCGTGGCTGACATTTCATCACTAATCGGATTTTGAGCGAACAGAGCGCACTCGCCTTTCTGCATCGCAGTACCGAGATTGTCGGGCTTTTCAGTAATTTCTTTGATCGATCGCTCTGCAAGCTGTGTGACTGAGGGCTGTCCAGTTGAGCCGTACACTTGGGCACTGAAAATGTGGTTGCTCCATGAACGGTTGCTGTTGCAGAGTAATAGCAGAGTGGAATGCGAAGCGCTGTGAATTAGCTTTTCGTGGTTGATAGATTCGAGGGATGTGAGGTTAATGGGGATGGATTGGTATGTTGCTGGCAGTTTTGGAAAATTTCGGTACCGAATTAGCAAAATATGTCCAGCACCACATTTCCATGTCGATGAGTCCATGACTAAGAGCAAATGGATACTATCGTCGGACCCGACACGTTTCATCTCGAAATGTGGCAATTCGGCAATATGTAAATGAGTTTTCGATTGGAAATTAAGTGATCAGTGATGCAACATATCTGTGGCACGTTTGATCATCCTTCCTTAATTGGAGTGCAAGAGTGAAATTTTAGATTTACTTGTTATGAAAAATTATCTTCTTCTTCTTCTTTGGCTCAACAACCGATGCCGGTCAAGGCCTGCCAACACACTTGTGGGGTTGGCTTTCAGTGACTTATTGATTCCCCTCCATAGCAGGATAGTCAGTCCTACGTATGGCGGCACGGTCTATTGGGGCTTGAACCCATGACGGGCATGTTGTTAAGTCGTACGAGTTGACGACTGTACCATGAGACCGGCTAATATGAAAAATTATATTGATGTTTAATCTTGTTAATGTTCCTTACAATAATAAATAACAATTGGAGCATGTTCGATGATACTGCTTTTTGTACAAATCGTTTCGTTTTTGGTTTTAATATACAACTGAGCAAAAAGTAATTAATAATAATTATTTATAACTATACTGGGCAATTGAATGGTTTGAATGAAAGCGATTTATTTGTCTGATATCTCGGTTTTTAATAACTCCAAATAGTTCTGAAAGTCCGCCGGTCTCATGGTACAGTCGTCAACTCGTACGACTTAACAACATGCCCGTCATGGGTTCAAGCCCCAAATAGACCGTGCCGCCATACGTAGGACTGACTATCCTGCTATGGGGGGAAATCAATAAGTCACTGAAAGCCAACCCCACAAGTGTGTTGCCAGGCCTTGACCGGCATCGGTTGTTGAGCCAAAGAAGAAGAAGAAGAAGTTCTGAAAGTTGATGTATCGTACGTAGCTTGCAAAATTTTAATTATATTGTGTACACGCCGGCACTAAAAGTCAATTTGAATTGTTAAAATTCATCAAATTCAAATTCAAATTCATTAAAATTGAGTTGATAAAATTCATCCCGAATCAAATTAAGTCATCTGAGTTTATCCGGATTTAGTCGCATTCCGGATTATAGCTTCTCCTACCTAAGACTACCCTTATTCTACTCAAGACTACCATTTTGCTAGCTCTTCTGCTTGCGAATCAGATCTACTGTATTCAGATCAGATGTGACTCCAATAAAATTCGTAATTTACCCATCACTACAATGCGTTTCATAATGATAGTCTAACTTCTATTCTCGATACTAAAAATACTAGAAACGAAGGTGTTTATAAACACAATGGCAGCCTCTCTCGTCAGTTGAAATGTTAGATACAGTACACTTAGAGAAGAGCTGGTCCCTCGTGAATAAAAGAGTAGTTAAAGCTTTATCGCTCCCATGACAAAGTTAATTGTAAAATTAGATCATACATTACAAGATTAGTGAATGGTTTTTTTAAGTGTATGTAAGTTGTGACTGATTGATCATGATTCTTTATTGAATTCATCTTACACAGTCAACGGGATATCGCGGTTACCCACGTAGGGGTAACTTCAACCACTTCTACAATTTGAAAATTTGATTATTTTAGCATATTTCACAGTCTCAATAGTTAAGAGTTTTGGTGCGTTTTGGGTGGTCAATATCTTTTGTTTTGGTGCGATGAGCAGTATTCCGATTAATCTTTAATGAAATTTAGTGAAAAAACAAAATTTCACGTTCACTTTCACGCAGGGACTAAAGCGACCTTAAGAGAAAAACAGTATCAAATTAAAATTTTAATTATTTTGGTTGGCCAAAAGCTATTTACAAATATACTAGAGGTACTTCAACCACAAATGCATCTTCTTCTTCTTCTTCTTTTTCTTCTTCTTCTTCTTCTTCTTCTTCTTCTTCTTCTTCTTCTTATTCTTCTTCTTCTTCTTCTGTTTCTTATTCTTCTTCTTCTTCTTCTTCCTCCTCTTCTTCTGTTTGGCACAACAACCACTGTCGGTTAACGCCTATCTGTACCACTAGTGGGTTTGACTTTAAAAGAATTATTCAGCGGCGGATCTAACGGTAGACGGACTAGGTGATCGCTTCGGACCTTTCCGATGCAAAGGCCCTGTAGATAGCAGTCGATAGTATGTATTGAATAGTATATGCATGTATAAAAGTTAACAGAGATACCCTAAATCCATCGCGCCTAGGGCTCAAGATACCCTAAATCCGCCACCCGACTTATTGATTACCCATAGCAAGGGCAGCAAAGTCCTACGTATGGAGGCACGGTCTATTCGGGGCTTGAACTCATGACGGGCATGTTGTTAAGTCGTGCGATTTAACATAATACCGATAGACGATACCACGAATAATTGTTGATCTTTTCGTAATTTAGAATGTTACATCTCGTTCTAGATTAAACTGCAAGAGCAGTTAAGACATTTGGTATTATATGTTCATTCTCATTATTTTTGTACGATTCTTAAAACATCTGCAGCAATAAAAAATAGTACCCACGGATTAAATCCTCACCTACCAGACTATTTATTCCCGCTGAAGTGGAGTGGTCGCCAGGCGTTGATATCTTCAATCCATTCCCTGCGGACGATTATTGCCAGATACGTCCATTCTGTGATATTTGTGCCTATTCACCACCCTCACCTGTTTACATGATCCAACTTTAACATACATGACACACACACATGCACAATACATTACTCGTCATTCGTTCACAACCCGGTACCCCTGCATCAGACCGCTCACATTTTACAATCGCCAACAACCTACACTCCAGGTATGAGTGCAATGCTAAAACATGTTTGATTACCGCATTGCTCCAGTGTGCGAGGAGTGGTTAGAATTGTGTACTTAATAATCCATTACATGCGTTTCAGCCGCGGGTAGGATGGTGGGAAAGGGAAAAGAGCTCCCCCGGAATGAGAGCCATTTGCGCCATCGCCATCGCCACCGAAAGAACGCACAACCAGCGTACGCATACGCAGACTGCACGCAATGCTAGTCGGAAAATTGTGGACCTGCGGGAGAGTCATGCATGATGAAATTGATTGCATTTTGATCTCTGCACCCTAAGAGCCCTCGAGTGCTTGCAAACGATGCGAGCGGATGGAGCGAGTCATCAACATCGTCCGTCAGGATACCGCCACTACGTACCGGACCCCTTGCTTGCACATTACCAAAAGATTGCTTGGGTGAGAAAAATAAAGGGAGAGAAAGAGAGAGAGCGAAAGAGAGAGAGAGAGAGAGAGAGAGAGAGAGAGAGAAAGGGATATAAAAGAGAAGGTGTATCACTGGGGAGCAACGATCCCGGGTTCCCTAACGCGTACACAATACAGGTGAAGTGTACACAGGACATACGGATAAAATGCACCAAGGGATGTTAAATGTTACCAGCTACACCATTTGTTCCTCCCGTTTTTACCATTCAGGAGGATTCAGTGGGACGAATGGTTGAGCATGTGCAAACGTTTACCACGGTCTTTGTGGGTCGTTGCGAGTGAGTGCATTTTCACCACGGCAGGCAGGTTTAAAAATTTCGATCGGATGCACAATTTGCGAAAAATCACTGGTAGCACACGATTGCATTCCTAATACGGATGGCACGGATGCACTTTGCTGAACAGGTTCACCCTTCAATTATTTTCTTTTATGACTATCGGTACATTTTATGAACTTTTCTTTATCGGAAAATACGAACACCATCATTAACGTGTGCAGATAAAATTAAAATAAAGGATTTTTTTCCAATTCACTTATCTAAACACATCATGTACCTGTTAATGGTAGTCTCTGCTGAAGTAAGCGATACAGTCATTATCTGATATACACTATCGCACGGGACCGAGCACAGAATCGTATCTCGAGTTTTCGCGTATAGCGGATTCCTAAGGAAAAAAAATTATACTTCTGTTTCGAGGGTCGAAAAATATCGACGCAGAGTTTTCAATCGAAGTTTTTTGTTATAAAGCTGGTATCTTTTGCACTAATTCGATGCAGAATGCATTTTGAACATTAGTAAAATTCTAAAATAGCATAAAATATTTCAAAATATTAAAACATTTAAAAAAACACATGGAGCTGTCAATTTTGAAGAAGTCGCGTTCTGCGAATTCGCGTAAATCGAGTATCGCGTACTGGGGATAATTGCTGTATTAGTTTTATTTCAATAAAACTTCAAGGATGTGGCACGAGTCATCTAGGTTGGGCATTCGGCTTAATCGATTCTGTGATCTGAATATTGACGATATTCTCAGCGCGCAGTCTACAGTATCCACCCATCACTAAATACGACAAGAGGCTCTAGTATATTGCTCGAGAGGAAATACTTTTAGGTAGATTATGTTCTATTATTTCATCGTTTATTCTATTATATATTTGGTTATACCGGAGGATTGTTGAGCACTAATTGTGTCGCGGACCGAAGTAATCCTTCTAACTATTTCCTCTCTCCTGACCTCTCTCTAACCCTCACATCGACCTAACCCCTCACATCGATCAGCACCGAGAGTACGATCGTCATCGGTATCGAGATAGAGGGCACTAATGCTTGTAAACCCAGAACAAGGATCGTTCTCGCGGAGAGTGCATCTCAGTATTCCGCTGCGTAACGCATCCAACAGGTAGCTACAATCAGTACTGTAAAACGTCACTGTAAATATCATTTCTGAAAACAGAAATTCTGACTGAATTCTGATCCATGTCAGCGTCATATACTCAATTGTGATGATCAGATATGATACTCAAACAGTTGGTCTGACCAATACATTCTTGGTGGCTTTGTATTGGTCTACTACACGAGCATGCACGCAGTCCTTCGGCTAGCATACAGTTTATTTAAACAGAATATCTTATGATCGTTAAGATCTTAATGAGTACATGAAGATTACAACCTCACAGTCATTCACACTAAACTTTAAGGCGATACGAGTTGTTGAGCACTGTGAGAAAATATATAACTTACTTTTTCATTTTCATATCTTCTGCAAGGTTTAGTAAACCGTAAGCCGTCATCAGTATTACCAATCATTTGACAGTTTTGATAAGATATGTGACCCTGAACACTCTTCAAATTGTTTGTATTATTCCTGCAAAAAATGGTGTAGAATCGTGTGCAAGAAATGGAAATGGGTTCATGGGGCACACAATTTAATGTTTTTGGCAAAGTTAAAAACAAAAACCTGTACCTATCAAAAATGATAACTCTTCTTGGGTCGTTTGCTAATTGATTAAAAGGAGGAACGAAGTTACGTTTCATTCATCCATTCTTATTAATGGAACCATTGCTCTTCTTTCCCTATACATCGTTCCGTCAGACAGGGTTACCCCTTATCGATGCACCTGTTTGTCCTATACCTAAATCCCCTCATTGCCCTACTGCAACAAATATGTGATAATCAAGACGACTTGATTAATGAGGCTCAAAGTCTCTATAAAAATAAACAAAACATATTTCCAAAACATTAATGAACAACATCAAGGCAAGGATACTAAAGCAATAGATTTTGTTTAAATATGTTTATTAAAAACATCTCAAATATTAGTTAACAAACAGTGTTAGTGATACACTTAGGGACCGATATACAGGATTTACAATGAACATCCAACAATATGGATGATATAGTTTACAAACAGAATCCTTTTGATTGAATTAATATTGTATAAAACAGGCAAAACAAGGGATTGAAAAGTAAAGGTATGGTCAGGAAGTATTGATTGCGTATTGCTTGTAGTAGAGTACTCCACGCACTGGTTTTTCTCGAGCATTCAGCAAACTTATGCTCTAGTGTCTCTATTTGATTACAATATAGGCATATTTAGCTGCTCTATTCAATCGTAATAAGAGCAGTCCATGTGGAATTTTGCTATTTACTAGCCATTGATCTCATTCGCATCTTCTAATCGGTGAATTAATTCAATACTTAAAATCTAACATTCTTCTTTGGAAGCCATTTGTGGCTTGCAATTACCTTATACCGGGTAGCTTCGATTTCCTTAAAACTATCCGTTGATTTTAATAAATTATTTGTCTGTTATACATGTAGGATGGGTGACGAATGATCCACTCTGTGTTCGTGATGACAGCTCGGATGAGAGCGGCGTGACTCGATTAACCGGGAGGACGGGAGAACGGACAGCGGATGCCGACAGTCGCACACGGAGATTAAAGTGAAACACACGTGAAGAACTAAGACGATTATGTTAATTTTAACTGAATAATCTTTTCTCTTTTCATCCTACATACATGTGGTTTTGGTTAAAGTTAATAATACGTTTATGTTGTGGACAGACCGCTGCCTCATCCTGAGGGCACACCGCTGACAGCGGGGCTGTCATCCTGTGACGTCCTCAGTGAGGATCGCGGCGCGAGAAGGACCAGCCGTGCTCTCCCCGCATGCGTGTGTGTGCGATATTATTTATATACGTGTTATTGCAAACGATACCAAAGATAGTGATAAAATATATATCCTGTTTGTGCCGTACACCACCGTCTTCATGCTTGTTTTGTGCGAACACAACAGTTTATAAAGGTTTAAAAAGGTTATTAATACGAAGGACTTTTAAAAGTTTACGCTGGCAATAGCTGGCAATAGGATGGTATCGATGCTGTGGTCCAATTTGCAGGTGATGCGTTCCGCAGAATATTCATGGCATTCGCTTAAGATAAGGCGGACGGTGATGTCGACGCCACAGAAACTGCATAGTGGTGGGCTTGATTTTTGTAATAATAAGGTGTGGGTACGCCGGGTGTGTCCTATCCGAAGTCGTGATAGGATTCTCTGGTCTTGGTGTGATGGATGGTCTTTCTTTGGTGGTGTTGTGGTCTTGATGATTCTCAGGATAGAGCGGCCGCTGCTAACCCAATAATCATTCCAGCTATTGGCGATGATAGTTTTGCTAAGGTGAATGAAGTCACGGCGTGGAAGAGTTTTATGGCAGCAGGTCGGGTTACTACTTCTTGCGTTGGCTAGCCGGTCTGCTATTTCGTTTCCCTGAATAACTGTGTGGTCAGGAATCCAGCAGAATCCGCAGAGTGGTTCCAGATTCAAATGCCTGAAGAACACTTGCACTGTCGTTGAAGATCATGTTGGGTTTGTCTTTGCGTAGGTCTTCGTTAGCTGCAATTTCAAGGGCTATTACTTCTGCGGTGAAGATTGAGGTACGTTCTGGTAGCCGGATGGCGCTATTGTCAATGCTGAAGTAGATTCCACAACCAGTGGAGTGGAGAGTGGATCAGTTTTATACTGATCCGTCACTCAAGATCAGATGGTAGTTATAGTATTAGCGTGGTGAAGTCGGCATTTGTCCTTTGAATAAGGGCGTCGGTCTTGATGTTTTTCTTCATCATTCGTACTGCAGCTGCTATTATCTTGTCGGTTATGATGTGGTCGAAAGGTTGAAGCCCGCTTTCACACAGAAATGATGCTATGGGGCTTAGATTGGTACAAACGAGGTTGCGGTCTTCTAATTCTTGCAGTAGAGTAGTGCTATTTGTTTTTGGAAATTTTCCCGTTCCTGGGAAGCTATTTCAATGCCGTAGAGTAGTTTTGGAAAAAGCCAGCTGTTAATGATTTGTAGTTGTGTTTGGCGGGAGGCGCCATGTTGACCGGTGCCAAGCATTCTGAAAAAATAAATACGGTATTTCGCTTCTCTTTTGACCCGTGTAGTGGTTGCTTTAAATGTTAAGTGACGATCAAAAGTAACTCTTCAGTTATCGGCTGATATCCAGAAGATAGAGTTCCAATTAAAACTTTAAAAGTGCGATTTAAAAGGAAACTTTGAAGATACGCTGTAATGCGTTTTCCAAAACCGCGAAAGATTTTTGCGACCAAGATTTTTGCGACCAAGTAGTTTACTACCAAGAAGTTTGCGACCAAGAAGTTTGCTGGCCAAGAAGTTTGCTACCAAGAAGTTTGAGACCAAGAAGTTTGCGACCAAGAAGTTGGCGACCAAGAAGTTTACGACCAGGATTTTTGCGACCAAGAACTATGCGACCAACAATTATGCGACCAAGATTTTTGCGACCAAGAATTATGCGACCAAGAAGTTTGCGACCTAGAATTTTGCGACCAAGATTTTTGCGGCCAAGAATCATGCGATCAACATTTTTGCAACCAAGAACTATGCGCCCATTGATCGCATCATTCTTGGTCGCAATTGTTGCTCGCAAAAATCTTGGTCGCATAGTTCCTTGTCGCATAATTATTGGTCGCAAAAATGTTGGTCGCATAATTCTTGGTGGCAAAACTCTTGATTTGCATAATTTTTGGACGCAAAATATATAAAATCTAGTTTTTCTGAACTTCATATTTGTTATTATACGCTAGAAAAGCTCCACTGTTATTATCCACTGTGTAGCTATCCCACCAAAAGCAAAATGCAAAATGCATCAGTCGTTTGCCATCTACTAAACGAAGTCTTTCTAGATTCCTTTTAAGTTGTGGTCTAGAGCCGTTTTGAACCCGTTCGGTGGACATTTAATTTTCCAATCGTTTATATGGGAATAGGGTAACTGTACCAGCTTTCGGCACGCTAGTGCAGCAGTTTCACAAAAACTGCTCACACATATACATTTTTGATTATTTTCATGAAAGTGATGTTATTCTGGTTGATAAACTATCATAGTATGTTACACTTTTTTTTATTTGCCGGTTCAAAGCCATTTTTCATAAATATTTGTGAAAATGCAAACATTGATTTTGCTGCTATTTTCGGCAGTTTGTCCCTATTTTCGGCAGGCTGTGTTCCTATTTTCGGCAGCACGAATACGGGTCAGAAAATGTTTTTATCAATGTAAATATGTACAAAAAAATGTTTAACGCAATTTAACACTCTTACTTTCTTAAGATTGGTGTTATAACATTTTGTTATAAAATTGACACCAGGTTTGATTTCTCTTAGAAATCGATTTAAATAGCTTCTATTGGTACTAAACCTGCATTTCGCTTTTCACCTTTACACTTGATAACCGCCCGTAGGTTCTTTTAGGAATCGTTGAAGGCCGCACGCACAACTTCATCCGGCATTTCGTCCCATATCTTTAACAACCATTTCTTGAATCCATCCAAATGCATGTTTGACGTCGTCCTACTTTCCAAGCATGAAACCCCATATGCTAAAGTCCAACGGGTTTAAATCTGGAGAGACGCAGGCCATTCCGATGCACTGATAAAATATGGCAAATGCTCCTTGCACCACTTGAACGATCAAAGCCTTATGGAGCTTTAGGCTGGAGCTGAATCCTGTTGGCAAAAAAAGCGAAAGCTGTCGTTGCCAAAAAGCTTCTTAGCGTATGGTTTCTAGTGGCCTTGAAGAACGTGTTCCAAATAGTACTCCTTGTGAAGATCAACAACGCCTTTGTCGATAAACAATAACGGAAACTTCCCTTTGGCCGAGATAGCTCCTCAAACCATCACAACTGATGCATTTTGATACTGTTCGACTGTTCTTTTATCGGCTGTTATATCCCAAATACATGCTCCATAAATACGATCACACTGATTATTCAAGGATTCCTCCTGAGTGAACAGTTTTTCGTCCGAAAAGATGATGTTGTGGCCTGCGTGCGTCTTCAGCAACAAGCGAAATCTGGTCACCCTTTCGGTAATATTTTTGCTGGTTAAGGCCCGTGTCTGTGCTCCATCGGATGCGATTTTATCGGAAGGCCTGTCAAAATTTTATATGGGATTTGACAGATAACGTCGGACGTGCGATTTCGTCGTACGACGGAATCAAAAAATTTTGATTTCGTCGGACGCCGCATCCGATTTTATCTGTCAAACTAAATGTGTGGTGTTTTGTAGGAACAATCTCAACTTAATTTTTCATAATCGTTATATTATTAAAATCATCCAAATAATCGCAATATTATACGAAAAAGCGTTTGACAGCACGTGGGATAAAATCGCATGCGATGGAGCACAGACACGGGCCTAAGCCGTGTTTTTTTTTTGCTTTTTAAACGCCCTGTAACCAAGGTCCTTTTTCAGAATGCTTTGCATGGCAAAGTGACTCATCTTCATTTCACGCGCCATTTTTTTCCCCAACGAGCTGGATTTCGCCGCACACGTTCCTTTACCGCTGTGATCATCGCTGGAGTCCGGACACTCCGTTTTTTCCAGGTCCCTTCTTTGGAACAACCGTGCCTGTCTCCTAGTATCGCCCAAGTGCCACAAATCCACTAAACGACCACTAAACGGCTTCTAAACGCCTCAAATTCTCTACCTAAACGGAATATAGAAAGACTTCGTTTAGCAGACGGCAAACGACTCATGCATTCTAAAAATAGCAAAAAAGCTGGTGGCGCCATCTGTTTGTGGGATACCCAACCTGTGGAGCTTCCTCGCTTGGAGGAGAGCTTTCTCATTTCCTCTGTACTGTTGTATGGTTTCGCATTGAAGTTATGCATCGCTAGAACTAGAACGGCGATACGATTGTTTAAAAACTAAACTCCAACAGAAACCACCAGTACTGAAGCAAGTGAGATTTGTGTAATGGTCGTTGGTGTTGATACCCACGTATCTGACCACACGACCATTCATATAGATTTTTGCTCAGAAAGTTAGAAGGCTATATAGGTCATTATAAGATGAAACTTGTCGAAACACATTGCAAGAAAAGGATAGCAATATAATGATGAGTTGTAATACGCCATCTATTGATCAAACTAATGAAGCTGTGAAGCTTTCATTTTTTTCCTATGGATATTCAATGTTCCAGTCGTTTAAGCTTAATCTGTGGCGCTTGGGCGTTTGATGGTCCGGTAGACGAATAGTCGACTTAAATTGAGATGAGACAGTTTCTGCCTAATCTGTATGTTTGTCAATCCATGCAAATGCAAAATTTTTATTTGTTCGCGACTTGAATCCATTATAATATATGAGAAAACTGAAGAGAACACTAAGTGTACGTTTTTCACGATAAGTAGTAAACAACCCAAATAGCCAGCTCGTACTTTATAGCTGATTTGGGGCTGTTAACGAAAAATCGTTCCGATGTCGTACTTTGTGGCTGATTAAGAGATATATGGTACTTTGCGGAACTATGGAGCTTTTTAACAGGCACATGGTACTCTTTGGAACTTTGCGGCTGATTAGCACTATGTGTAGGGTTCTTGATGGAACTTGAAGGCTTGTTAAGAAAGGGTACTGAACTTGGTGGAACTTTATAGCTTTTTAATGCATGACATCGGTACGAGATGGCTCTTGTCAAAGTGTCAAAGACGGACGCCGGCAATAGTCTCATTGCTGCTGCACAAGTTAGATTCGTTAATTGAAGAATGAATATTGAGTGAAGTGATTGTGAATTATCAGTAAATTGTGTAAAATTTTGTGTAATTGATCAATACAAAAGATTTAAAAATATACATATGTGTTTAAACGAAACAAATCTTGTTGTTTATTTCATCGATGACGCTTGCTTGAAAATAAAACACAAAGAAAAATAATCCCTGGCATCGTGGCATAAGGAAGCTGCTTAGGCGCTGTTTGAAAGACCCACATAGAACTTTGATGCTGTTTATCTACTGCAAAAGGCGAATTAGAGCAGCGATCTTTAGCGTGCCAAAATGAGCTGCTTAAGCAATTCTGGCTATTTGGGATCAGGTGGTGGACTCTAGTGCATTTTGACAATTCGTCACTTGACGTAAGGTCCCCAGGATTCAAACTTTGTTTCTTCTTCTTTGGCTCAACAACCGATGCCGGTCAAGGCCTGCCAACACACTTGTGGGGTTGGCTTTCAGTGACTTATTGATTTCCCCCCATAGCAGGATAGTCAGTCCTACGTATGGCGGCACGGTCTATTTGGGGCTTGAACCCATGACGGGCATGTTGTTAAGTCGTACGAGTTGACGACTGTACCATGAGACCGGCTAACTTTGTTTACATTTATTAAATTTGTTCATATAATTTATCTACCCCATTTTTTCGATTAAACATTCTTTAAAAATATATTTTAGACTTTGCGAGTTCTTATTTAACATTAAAACATGGATTAAAGTGTGTTATTTTGTGTTATTCCGTGAATTTATTCTAAAATTCATTGTGTTTTCGACATTTTTGACGATAAAAATTAAGAAAGCATTATTTTTTTCAATTTTCACATTAATTCCTCATTATCTACGAGCCGCATGGACAATTTACGTGAGATTAGAACTCTTACTCACATGATTTTAAATTTCGTGCATAAACAAATCATCAAATCTTTTGTTAATATATGTCATTTTTTCGATAAAATCAATAGACACACAAAAATGCACATACTAACAAAGAAATCTGTTCTATTTGCTAAGCTTTGTGTGCGGAAACCAATGGTTAAAGGTTTTAAAATGACGTAAAGTCCCTCAACTATGGCGACCCCCCAAAGGCCCTTATCCACCACCTGATATAATTACAGGCGGTCCCCGAGATACACGGTACCTCTTAAACGCGGATTCGGAGATACGCGGTTTTCCAAATTTGACAGTTCTTTGAGCAAATTGTACTGATTTGACACATCCATTGTGAAATACCAAATAATTTCCGTATTGATCGATTGTGAAATACCATTTCAAAAGGTTTAAAACTGTTCAATTCAGTAGAAACATATCAAATAATTAATTTGGTGGCTCAAACAACCCCCTACTTGCAAATTTGCACGAAAATTAGTGATATTTTGGCGGGAAATCACGAGATTCGACTTACGCGGAAATTCGAGATACGCGGTATTTTGCGGCCGTTTTCGGTCCCCATTAACCGTGTATCTCGGGGACCGCCTGTATGTTATTGTTCCGAGTTTCGGCAGGAGCCCACAACATTGAGCTGTCAAAAATGAGCATTTACTGTGTACCTATTTTCGGCAGTATTTAAAGTGAAAAATAACTTGATTATCGTGATTTTAAAATTCCGAACAAGTTAGAATAAATTAAATAAGCATAAAATCTTTAATATACACCACTTTTTCATTGTTTTACTGTTCTGATTCTCTTAATCACAAAACCTGCCAAACCATTGGCTGACAGCAAAGCTGCCGAAAAAAAAGCACAATTCATTTTATATTTTGAAAAATACGTAATGAAAAGGTGTGAAACTTCGTATGTGAATAACAAATAATTACACTTTCACTACAAAAATGTGTTTTGTGAAATTTCTTACCACATTTGCGCAGAATTCCACGTTTTTAGATACTCTGCCGAAAATAGGTACACTGCCGAAAACTGGTACAGTTACCCTATACAGATAACGTCAAAAGTGCGATTATGTTGAACGACGGAACCAAACAATTTAGATTCGTTCGGATCGTCGCATACGATTTTATGTCGCAAACCGAATGTTGAGGTTTTCTGGGATTTTTTTATTACAGTTGAACTATTTAAATCATTCAAATAATCGCAGTACCAATCACCATATCATTATACGGGACGTTCGATAAAATCGCAGGTAGTCCAATCCCAAATAGCCAGAATTGCTTAAGCAGCTCATTTTGGCACGCTAAAGATCCCTGCTCTAATTCGCCTTTTACAGTAGATAAACAGCATCAAAGTTCTATGTGGGTCTTTCAAACAGCGCCTAAGCAGCTTCCTTATGCCACGATGCCAGGGATTATTTTTCTTTGTGTTTTATTTTCAAGCAAGCGTCATCGATGAAATAAACAACAAGATTTGTTTCTTTTTAACACATATGTATATTTTTTAATCCTTTTTATTGATGAATTACAAAAATACAATTACACAATTTAATGATAATTCACAATCACTTCACTCAATATTCATTCTTCAATTAACGAATCTAACTTGTGCAGCAGCAATGAGATTATTGCCGGCGTCCGTCTTTGACACTTTGACAAGAGCCATCTCGTACCGATGTCATGCATTAAAAAGCTATAAAGTTCCACCAAGTTCGGTGCGCTTTCTTAACAAGCCTTCAAGTTCCATCATGAACCCTACACATAGTGCTAATCAGCCGCAAAGTTTCAAAGAGTACCATGTGCCTGTTAAAAAGCTCCATAGTTCCGCAAAGTACCGTCTATCTCTTAATCGGCCACAAAGTACGACATCGGAACGATTTTTCGTTAACAGCCCTAAATCAGCTATAAAGTACGAGCTGGCTATTTGGGATGATTCACTGTGGTTATAAGTTTTCTATCAAATAAATTCATTCTGTTCCTAACCATACAATACGCTGGTTGTTTGCACTACTGCTAATAGGTTATGGGCCCAGAATAGTACGATATTTGAAGAAGTGTAATTTTCAATCAAGTGACAAGAAACTGAAGATGAATTCAAGTTCCACTGGATCCTCAAGCGCTGCAGGTAGTAGCATAGTTTCGTCGAATCTTCCTGGCATCGAACGTCTTACCGGTAGAGGAAATTGGGACACTTGGAAGTTTACGGTACAAACCTTCCTTGAGCTCGAAGACCTCTGGTGCGTGGTAAAGCCGAAAAAGAATGACGACGTGGATGCAGGCAAGGATCGCAAGGCAAGAGCAAAAATCATCCTTCTTCTTGATCCGTTGAATTATGTGCACGTCAAGGAAGCAACGGCAGCAAGAGAAGTTTGGGCTAAGTTGGAGAGAGCTTTTGAAGATTCTGGTCTTACTAGAAGAGTCGGACTGCTCCACAAGCTGATAAAAACGGATTTGTCGTCTTGCGAATCCATGTCCGAATACGTTAACCGCATAATTTCAACGTCGCATCAACTCTACAGAATAAGCTTTGCGATTTCCGAAGAGTGGATTGGAACGCTTCTATTGGCTGGTTTGTCTGAGCAATATCGTCCAATGATAATAGCTTTGGAAAATTCAGGTATAGCCATTACTGGAGACGTTATCAAAACAAAACTTCTTCAAGAAGTGCCAGCCACATCCACTGAACCAGCGTTTGTTGCAAAAAGGAAAGTTTCTGGAAAAAAATTTAAAGAACAGAATCCTCCGAAAGGGCCGAGATGTCGGAAATGTTCCAAGTACGGCCATATAGCAAAGGATTGCTACAGTTCGAAAAAGGAAAACACGTTTTGCACAGTGCTTTCTACTATCGGGACAGCCAACGGTGAAGATAGATATTTTGACTCAGGAGCTAGTGTTCACATGACACGAAACGCGGAACTCCTACAAAATGTGAAGCTATCGAATGGTACTGTGGTAGCGGCTAACGGCGGTAATATGAAAATCACCAGAACGGGATCGTACATAGCGAAGCCTTCGTGTAGCAACGATGAGATTCCTGTTTGTGATGTTCAAGTATTGCCAGACCTATCAGTGAATCTATTGTCCGTCAACCAGATCGTCAGGAAAGGATACATCGTCGTTTTTAACAACGATGGATGCAAAGTGATTGACAAAGGTGGCGATGTCGTAGCTACGGGCAGCCATGAAAACGACCTCTTCAAGCTTCAATAACGCAAGCAAGGTAAGAAAAATGCTTTGGCGGTTTCATCTACAGGAAGCTTGGAGTTATGGCACCAACGGATGGGACACCTAAACATCAACGGTGTGCGCAGCCTCGCTAACGGATTGGCAGATGGATTCAATATCGACGGAGGAAGCATGGCCGACTGTATGGTGTGTCCGATGGGGAAACAGAGTCGCCACCCGTTCAGCAAAGAAGGATCGCGTGCGGCTGAGATATTAGATTTAGTTCATTCTGATATCTGCGGGCCGATGGAGATTAAGTCACTAGGTGGAAACCGTTATTTTATTGTCTTTATTGACGATAAATCCCGCCGGATGTGGACATACTTTTTAAAAACTAAATCGGAATCTGAGGTTGCGCAAGTTTTCCAGGATTTTCACGCAATAGTGGAACGGCAATCCGGAAGAAAGCTTAAGGCCTTCCGAACAGATAACGGTAAAGAGTACGTAAATGCTACATTCAAAAAACATCTGAATAAGCACGGAATAGTTCATCAGAAATCCCATGCGTACACCCCGGAACAAAACGGTATGGCGGAACGAGCGAACAGATCGATCGTAGAACGTGCAAGGTGCATGCTTTACATGGCTAAGCTTGCAAAACATTTTTGGGCGGAAACTGTGGCAATGGCTGTATATTTGCTGAATCGTTCCCCAACCAAAGGCAACGAAGTAGCTCCGGAGGAAGCATGGACAGGAAAGAAACCCAACCTTTCCCATATTAGGATATTTGGTACACGTGCGATGGTCCTAGTACCAAAACAATATCGAAAAAAATGGGATCCAAAGTCAGAAGAGTGCATTTTCACCGGAATTGACGAACATACCAAAGGGTATCGATAGTTCAATTTGAGGTCCAGGAAAATTGTCATCAGCCGGGAAGTGAAATTCATCGATGAAGGTGTCGCTATTCCTTTCGAAGAAAACTCGAACGTAAAAAAGATTATTCTTGTGGAACACGAAGAGACGATTTCTCTTGCACCGAGCATTCCTTCGACTGAAACACCGCCGAGTGAGGAAGATAGCGATAACGATGCTTTCAATGAATTTTCCAATGAGGTTGGAGATTTTAGCGAAGATTCCGACGGAACATTGGTTGATTCTGATGATGCTGCTGATAATTCTGTGATCAACGTGACCCCCGTGCTCCTACTGCGACAAGATTCAAATCCACCAAGGTCACCGGTGTTGAGGCGCAGCGGTCGGGAGCACAGATTGCCAGACAAGTACAATGATTTTGTTATTTCAACAAAAGGACTGCCTAGTTCCTTTCCTTCTCAGCATGAATCCAACAGTTGCCAAACTAGTGGTTCATCGACAGCGATCCGGAGCCAGGAAGGATTAAACAATGCTGCAGAAACAGAGGAAAGCAGTTCACGAGCAGCTAGAGAATTTAGTGGTATTGCCATGACCGAATCCAACGCCAGGAGGGAAGTTACAGATGACGATCCTGTTAGCCATCAGGATGCTTTGTCGCGTAACGACTCCGAACGATGGAAGGTAGCGATGGAAGAAGAGTACCAGGCGCTGATGGAAAACAACACGTGGAGTTTATCAGCGCTGCCAGAAGGAAGAAAAGCAATTAAGTGCAAATGGGTGTTCAAGACCAAGTATGATGCTGCTGGAAACATCGATCGCTACAAGGCACGGTTAGTGATCAAAGGATTTTCTCAACGAAAGGGGGTGGACTACGACGAAACCTACTCGCCGGTGGTACGTCACAGTTCACTGAGATACCTTTTTGCGCTCGCTGCTAGACACAATCTTATGATAGATCAGATGGATGCCATTACCGGTTTTCTCCAAGGTGATCTAGACCAGGAGATATATATGGAGCAACCCCCATGCTTTGAGCAGTATAATAAGCGAACAATGGTGTGCCGCCTAAACAAAGCTTTATACGGGCTAAAACAATCAAGCCGGGTGTGGAATGTGAAATTAGACACAGCGCTCAAGAAGCTAGGCTTGAAGCAATCGAAATACGACACGTGTGTCTACTTGAAGATTGACAAAGGCAATATTTTATTTGTTGCAATCTATGTGGATGATTTGATGATTTTTTCAAATAACGTGGACAGGAAAAATCAATTGAAGGTGCAGTTGAGCAATACGTTCAAAATGAAAGATCTCGGACCAGCAAAAAGTTGTCTAGGGATCCGCATTACGTATTCGGAAGATGGAATAGCGCTGGATCAGGAAGCCTATATTGAAACAGTCTTAGCCAGGTTCAACATGCAAGATTCGAAATCCACGTCCACTCCAATGAACACTGCCATCAAACTTACGTCGAAAATGTCGCCTCAAACGGAAGAAGAGCTGGAACAAATGGCGAATATATCGTATCAAGAAGCCGTAGGATGCCTAATGTATCTTGCTCAATGTACCATACCTGACATCCTGTTTGCTGTCAACCAGCTGAGTCGGTACAACACCAACCCCGGATCAAGTCACTGGCAGGCCGTCAAACATTTGATGCGGTATCTCAGAGGGACGTCTTCTATGAAGTTGAAGTATTTCTCATCTGGTGATAATAATAATCTGGTGATAATCGTCGGCTATTCAGATGCTGATTGGGCCGCTGACACAGATGATCGTAAATCAACAAGTGGATATATATTCAAAATCCAAGGAGGAGCGGTTGCTTGGAGTTGCAAACGACAAGCAACTGTGGCGTTATCCACATGTGAGGCAGAGTAAATGGCATTATCTGCAGCTGTACAAGAAGCGTCCTGGTGGCAGGGACTCTTAACGCAGTTTGGTAAGCATGACCCAATCAAGTTGTTTTGTGATAATCAAAGTACAATATGTATTGCTAAAAATGGTGGATACACACCAAGAACCAAACATATTGACATTAGACATCATTTTATACGAGATGCGTTGGATCGAAAAGTTGTGCAGCTCGATTATGTGAATACCGAAGATCAGGTTGCAGATGGAATAACGAAATCACTACAACGCATTAAATTAGAACGTAACCGGACATTGATGGGTATAACAAAAAATCGGCTTAAGAAGGAGTGTTATGAGTTTATAGTATGCCGATATTTTGTATCACGAATAACTTTAATCATAGTAACCTATGATTCACTGTGGTTATAAGTTTTCTATCAAATAAATTCATTCTGTTCCTAACCATACAATACGCTGGTTGTTTGCACTACTGCCAATAAAACCATACAACAGTACAAAGGGAATAAGAAAGCTCTCCAAGCGAGAAAGTTCCACTGGTTGGGTAAACAGATGAAGCCACCAGCTTTTTGCTATTTTTAGAGTCGTTTGCCGTCTGCTAAACGAAGTCTTTCTATATTCCGTTTAAGTTGAGAGCTTGAGTCGTTTAGAACCCGTTTAGTGGTCGTTTAGTGGATTTGTAGCACTTGGGGAGCTTCATTGGGTTACTGGAAGTATTTTTGATGAGCATGTATTTTAGACTTTTGATACTCGATTGTCATCACTGGGCACAAGGCCATGGGAGTGACAAAATGCTGAAATTTGTTTTAAAACATGAGCTTTTGTCACTTTTTTGTCAAATTTTAATAAACTGGAGCAGCTAGGAAATAAAGTTGACAAAAGTTGACCAAAAATTGAAAAATCGTAAACAAATTGGTATTTGGCGCAGTTGTGGCCCTTTGCTATGATAATAATGCTGAAATGCATGTTTCTAATTGATTTATGTACCTATTTAGTATTTCTTAAACAAAACATCAATGATATTCGTCCCAAATAGCCAGCTCGTACTTTATAGCTGATTTAGGGCTGTTTAACGAAAAATCGTTCCGATGTCGTACTTTGTGGCCGATTAAGAGATAGACGGTACTTTGCGGAACTATGGAGCTTTTTAACAGGCACATGGTACTCTTTGGAACTTTGCGGCTGATTAGCACTATGTGTAGGGTTCATGATGGAACTTGAAGGCTTTTTAAGAAAGGGTACTGAACTTGGTGGAACTTTATAGCTTTTTAATGCATGACATCGGTTGAAGGTGGCTCTTGTCAAAGTTTCAAAGACGGACGCCGGCAATAATCTCATTGCTGCTGCACACGTTAGATTCGTTAATTGAAGAATGAATATTGAGTGAAGTGATTGTGAATTATCAGTAAATTGTGTAAAATTTTTGTAATTCATCAATACAAAGGATTTAAACATATACATTTGTGTTAAAAAGAAACAAATCTTGTTGTTTATTTCATCGATGACGCTTGCTTGAAAATAAAACACAAAGAAAAATAATCCCTGGCATCGTGGCATAAGGAAGCTGCTTAGGCGCTGTTTGAAAGACCCACATAGAACTTTGATGCTGTTTATCTACTGCAAAAGGCGAATTAGAGCAACGATCTTTAGCGTGCCAAAATGAGCTGCTTAAGCAATTTTGGCTATTTGGGGTATGTTTGAGCTTTTTGTCGTTCTTGCGTATATTTTTGGTGCGGCCACGAGAATAGCTTTTTGTTGCAGTTGACAAGCAATTTTGACAAAGTTGAAATTTTCAATATTTTGTCACCTCCGTGGCCTTGCGCTAACTTATTTTAAGTGTTTTTTTTTAAATGAAATTGTTTCCCTTTTTGCACCATCACAAACAATTCCGATAGCTTCCGTTACAATTTGAAACTTCAAAATGGCTGCCACCAAACCACCATGGACCGGCCTGGTTTGTTACCGCGGCCCTTCAGTTTGTTTGGACGCAAACGGCTGTCAAAGGTCAAAAGGAAACCAAACCAAAACAAAATATCCCGCTTCGAGTAAAAATCGATCGACCGCACTGTGGCGTAGGTAGTTTAAGTTTTTATCGATTAGCTTTACTCGCTCGAGCAATGTACACCAAAGCAAGCGTATATTCTGTATTAGTGCGCGTTGCTATAGCTACAAGATAGCGGCTGTGAGCTGCTCACCACTCCAGCGCAGTTTTGTTTTGTTTGTTGCTGCAATCACAGCAAGCGGAGCATCGCAAACTGTACCGCCCGGAAGAACTGCTGGAAGCAGAAGCAGGAAGCAACATGGAGTACTCGAGTTTCGTTCGCGAGCTGCGCAGGGAATCCCACAGCCCGTACGTCAATTCCTCCGACTCTCAGTACGCCAGGGAGTTCGAGGAGCAGATGCAAGCGCTGGTTATTAACTTCGACATTGAGGAACCGTGCGCCGAGGAGCAACATTCACCGCGCTACTCTTTCACGAGCACGCCCCAGCCTTCCGGCAGTGGGCTGAGGCTGGCGCGTACGAAGCCAACCAACACTGTAACGGCTGACGAAGCGGCAGAAGAAGTGCCGAAGAAGAAAATAGCTATGAATTTTGACCAGTGCGGTCCCGAATCGTCCCAGGGTTCGTTCGAGTCGAGCGAAGGTATTTCGATGCGGTACGATTCCTGCAACTCGATCGATGACATACCGCATCTGGTTTCGTGTGATGAATTTGCCTGTGATGCGCCCACGATTTGCGGAGAGAAACGGAAGCTTGGCAGTCCCGTTCCGTTTGAAGCACTGCCGGGAGAGGAGGGTAAATTGGGGGGTTGGACACACCAACTGTAAGGTTTCGGAAAGCTAATGCTTTTGCTTCGGCTGCATTTCAGATTCGATGCTGGAACCGGCCAAATATGATCTGTACCCGAACGCATCGACGCCTGCTACGACCAAACTGCTTACAGTTCCTGCGAAACGAACGTATGACGAGGCTAATAGGTAGAAGTTAGGTTATGAAGTTTAAGCTTTATCTTAATAGCGTAGAATTTGCTGTGCCCGTGAACTCCAGCGCAGCTTGTTAATGCAGTTTCCCCATTTTAAACCAGCGCCATAAAGGGAACGCACTATGTCTAGTGACTAGCTATAGAATATGATGTCGGTGTCTAGCTATAGAAAGCATGTAAATTATTCGCCCCTGCCCAGAGCCATTCAAAGAATGGATAAACAGGAAGACAGGGTCCACGCCAAGCTTCATCATCTCCATACATTAAATTAATCGCTCAACGAAACGAAGTAGAATTTCTAATAAACGCCAATGTATTACATCCTGCCCGGCTGTTTCGATTTCAAAAGGCGCACTCACTCATAGTACACCGTCCAAACGGTGGCCACGACGAAGAACGGTGGCGCCTCGTACGTACAGCTGATGCAATCGTCCTTCTCCGGATCCCACAGCGCTCGGGCAACGCACCGGAAGTTTTGCATCTTCTTGTCGCCCACCGTCACGAGCGCCACGTACCGGTACCGTTCGAACTGGCACAGCTTGAACTGATTGCGCAACTCTTCGCTTAAATTTTCCGCCAACCGTTTGGCCCGCTTTGCCACATACTTGTACTCGTCGAGGTAGGTGTGCAAAAAGTGACCCATCATCGACTGCATCACCTCGCGCCGGAACGGGTTCTTCGACTCCATGCGGAACGTGTTTTGAAACCGTGGCACTACGTACTGCGTGATAGAACGACGTTATACGCCACGTGTGTTGTTGTGATCAGGGGGAAAAATGGGGAAAATAATGAAAATGCTAAACCCGCCTTACCATGCTGGTCCGATCGTACAGGCCCCGGTCGATCCTTGAGGAAGTCATCGGCGGACCCATCAGGCGGGACAGTATCAGGACGGAGGATTTTCGCTATCGGAGACAAACGAGAAAGTGATGATTGTAAAATACATATTTCTTTCAAACATTTCCCACCTGTCTTACCGCTAGAGCTGACAAACTTTCCCGGGGGTATGTTGATTTCCGCTACAGAAGAAAGATGCATTTTGAAGGAGTTTTTTTAAACAAATTCCAGTACAAATACTTACATAGCTTTTTCGCGTGTCCAAGGCCTCCGAATCTCCTTGTGGATCAACAAACCCGATTTTTTTAGGTCTTTTCGCCTTTTCTCCATCCTTTTTAGAAGGGCAAAAATTGCAATGAAATAAATTAGATTTTGTATACACATCTCGAAATATCTTACCTTGGCGCTTTTCATGTTTCAATATTAAAAAAAAAAGTATTAATTGAAGAAAAACTAGTAACAAAATGAAGCTAAATTACACAATTTTTGGGGTTATGAAATGCTTTTTGCCAAACATTAAATCACAGCCTGCTATGCATGCAGCAAACATTCAGTAGTTGGTGGGCAATCGATGTTCAACCAGTGAGAGACGGCTGTACATAGATTCTACTAATTATAGAGTAAGTTCAGATAAAAAGCCAGTTTGAATTTATTTTACAATTTAAATTACACGAAAAGTGCTTTAAGGGTTAAAAACGCTTGGAATTCTTCAATTTATCTCACTGGTACTCCCTTCTCACGCCCTCGTTCACGCGCTCTCTTCTCACATCGTTTTCTCTCTTTCTCGGTACGTGTTCTGTGCTATCTGTTGCCTCTTTCCCCCATCGCCAACCAGCCAGCAATCATCTCACTCTGCTCGGTACGTAAACAAAATGCAGCGAACAATACGATCAGTCGAAAGATAATCGCGTAACCCTCGGAATCGACCTTTCCCCAAGAGAGGACAAACAACAAAACACCAAATTCTGCAGTCTCGATTGTGGCCACAATCTTATCGGATAAGAAACATCCTGCACATGCACCATGGGCGCAACAGAAACCAGTGACGTAGGTCCAGGTAAGCAAATGCTGATTGATTGCTCGCTTCTTCAGCTTCCACTTACCCCTCCTCTGCCCGCTTGGGTCCGTTGGGCGCGCTTTCTCTTCGTCTCGTCGTGAAGCTCGCCCGGAAGCGAGTTATTTGGAGACACTCGACCAGGGTGCGAACATTTCGGTGGATTACGGCGACATCGAGCTACCCGAGTGGTACGACGATGGGAAGATTAAAAGGTACTGGAAATGCGTTTTTGCGCCGTGGAGGTGAAATCGATCGGAGATATTAACCGGATTTTTGCCCCCCCCATTTGTAGGGCACAAGAGTACTTTAGGCGCAACTTTTACGCGATGTTCGTCGGTAAGCTGTGCGGACTGCTCGCCATCATTACGGTGCCGTCGATTTTGCGCGTGCTGGTCCACACAAACCAATCGTCCGAGCCGCGGACGGCCTACCGGCGCTACGTTGCCACCATCATGCATACTCTGGAATGGTACTTCGAGGATTTCGTTCCCTCGTCTAGGTAATGGTTTTTAATTTAAAAGAATTTGTAGTTTGTAATCTAATTCGTTTTGTTCGTCCATAAAGAGCCTGGAAATCGATAACGTTTGTGAGAAAAACTCACGCCGGTGTGAGCAGACAGGCATCGAGCGTTCGTCCGGGCATGATCATCTCCCAGCGAGACATGGCGATCACTCAGTTTGGCTTCATTGGGTAAGTATGACGCAAAAAAAACAGTAATTAACCTGTTGCAACCGATCACCAGATGATTACACGTTAGCGGTGATTTGCTGGATTGTACAAAAAAATCGCACTAACTAACGACATCAGGTAGAACGTGTACGAAAATAATGTTCTGAGGATCTGGTCTTGAGTAAAACACATTGCAATTAATTGAGCTTTGAACTTTCCATTAAATTGTGCGGATAGAGAATGCATTGAGCAATTGTGAAAAATACCTTTTTTAATGTTTTGTTCAGCTTTCAAAAAATTAGTTTCTCAAAGTGATGGAACAAGAGATCATTAAAATCCTGGGTTTGGATTAATGTTCAAAAAGTTACTCAAAACAACATATTTATTCAAAAGAAAACACACAGTTTAAATTTTATGAACAAATACCTACTCGTTAAAGCTTTTTATGGGCGTAAAATACAGTTATAAATTATATTAGCAATATTTTTTATAGTTTTTGTATTTAGTTTTTATACTATTATAGAATGGTTGCTAGAACTAGAACAGCTAGAACTTGCGCACTTGCCGTTATGATGCAAATTACGGACAGCTTCAAACTCCGAACATTCGGTATGTTTATTTAATCCAGTTTTCATATCCAGTCCCTGGCCATACCGCTTTAATTTTTTTCATAATTGCCATGATGTATTAGAACCAATTAAAAATGTGTCTGACCGCTACTAAGCTTTGATGCCGGCGACAGTGTAATTTCGTCTAAAATTCCTATTTATCTTGTCCATATGCATTGAAGAACATCGGAATCAATTGTAGAAGTAGTTATAAACCTGATAGCAACAGTGTTTTATCATATTGTGCTATGCATTTCATTAAATCACGTATTAAATTCTGTCCGGAATTCGAAGCAAAATTTTTTTATCTTGTATTTAATACCGGACGGCCGAAGTAAATTGTGATTAATTGCTTTAAATTATTTTTTAGACAGTGATAATAACAATAAGAAGAATTTAGCGTTCATAACTAAAAGTGTATAAGTTAAAAACTAAAAATGTGCTGTCCTGAATGTGTACTAGAAAAATGTGTTGTACTTGAAGCTGTCCGGAATTTGAATCAAAATGTCAGTACTTTGAAACATGAGCTCGAAACTTTCCGGAATATGAATCAAAATATCGTTGTAATGTTATGAGTTTTTGAAATGGTTCGAATAAAACTATTGGAAATCTTTATTTTTTCCTCAAATGTAGAAGGTTTGCTTTAAAAAAGCGAGCTATACATAAGTTTGACCTATTAAAATTGAATAAATAAGAAAATATTAAACGCCAAAAATGCCTCCGTAATTCGAAGCAATACGGTACATGCATTATTACTTTGAAATTTGAAATTGTTAATTGTAGCAACTTTTTCAATTAAATATGTATATTTGAATATTACCATATTTTAAAGCAAAATTTAAAAGATCTCGATCCTTGAGCACGAGTGGCTATTTAATTTTTAAAAAGGTTGTCGGTTATTAGTTTCTTGCAGTTCGTGATTGATAAAGGTACACACATATATTTAAAAAAACATAAACAAAATGAAAATATCATGAGTGTCTTCTAAATTTAAATACGAAATAAACTTAAATTCAAATACGAAACAACATAATTGCTTTTGTTAATTTTGTTGACTAACAGTTGATCATTTTAAACACATTTTGGGAAATATTTTAATTTTTCCCGTAAAATTATATTCCATCTAATTTTTAACGATCTGAACGTGTCGCAAATTAGCTTAGAATGTTTTAAAATAATTATTAAATGATTCAAATTGTCCAGTACGAGGTCTTTTTTGTATACCAAAGCCAAATTCCAGTACGAACCCATTCATTCATGTGTTGTTTACTTTTAGCTACATCATTATTAGCCACCGCAAGCTTGGCGTCCAGTACGACCCGAAGGACATGGATGCGTTCGTACACATGTGGCGCGTGATTGGCCACATGATGGGCATCGAAGAGAGGTTAGTTACAGAGATATTTCGCCAGTTCCTTCCCAAAGCCCGTGTATATAACCGTGTTTCCTTCCATGCTTCAGATTCAACGCTTGCACCGATCGGTTCGAAACCACCGAGCAGCGGATGTCGCTGATAGCGAACGAAATACTGCAGCCTGCCCTGCTCCAACGCACAGCCGAATTTGTTAAAATGGGTAAAGCGCTCATCGAAGGTTTGTGGTGCTTCAATCCGTTAGTCGAGTTCGATAGCTTCCTGTTCCTGACGATGCGCCTTAACAACATACCCGGCTATCACTACTGGGCCGATGAGGCGTCGCCGGGCGTGAAGCAATCGGAATCGCGACTTCGGCCCTACGAACAGTTCAGCCGGTACGCCCGGTTTATCCTCTACTGTGTGTGCTACATCCAATCGGTTCTGCTGAACATTGCGCTGGTCCGGTGGTACTTTAACATGCAGATGGTAATGTCCCGGTTTCTGATCACCTACTTCCCGTTTCTGGCCATCTACGCGTTTGGTGTGACGGATGCGTACGTGCGCATCTTGAAGTAAACGGCGCGTAACTAACGATTTCATGTTTGTCTGTTACTATCTGTAAGCTATCTGTTATCTATTTTTATGTAACTTTGGTGAAATGCAAACTAACTTTTTTACGACTTCACCAAAGTTTCTTCTTTGCTTAGGAGCCCCTAGAGGCTGTTTTGCTGCTTGATGGCCAGAAACAGATTGAACAGATTGTACAGCGCGTAGATGTAGTCCGTCTGGCTTTCGCTGGCCGGCAGCGGAATGTCGAAAATGTTGCACACGATCTTAACGTAGCTCGTAAGACTGCAGTCCAGCTTGGCGGGCGGGAACCCAAGCGCATCGAGCGTCCGCTCCATCTCCTCCGGCCATTCCGACATCAGGCTGTCGATGTTAACTACCGGTTGCTTCTGGGCGTTGACGCTTTGGATCGATTGGCTGGCCCGCAGGGACTGGATCTCGGTGATCCAGCGATCGATATCCCGCGCACTGCGCACGATCGCCGAAGGTGTTTCGATCGGTTTGGTAAAGATCGAACGTAGCTTCATCTGTAGCAGCACGCTGTCGCTCTGGTCGCCGCACGGCTCGTCCAGGATCTGTGGCGAAGGGAGGGCAAAAGGGATCATTAGCGCCGGCTTTGAAAGGCGAGGCCAAAAACACCCCACATTCCTACCATTAATCCAAGGTTCTGGATGTGACCGTTGAGCTTCTTGCTTTTCTTCTCGCTCACCGGGCCCGGTGGGCAAACCTTCAGAAACGCATCGATATCACCGACCGCCGGTATAAACTCCGGGATGAAGATCTTCAGCTTGAAGTCGATCGCGATCCGCTGGGGCGTGTAGCGCGGGATGTACTGGAACAGATCCTTGACCTCGCTCGGTGCGTCGATGTTATCGTACAGCTTCGGGTTGAACTCCTTTTCCTCGACCAGCTTCTTCGCCGGTTCCTTCTCGTCCTCCGACATGCTGGCGCTACTGTCTGTAAGGGAATCGTGCTTACGCAGGTTGTCTCGTTTCGGGTTCGACTCTGGCGCGACCGGACATACAGACCAGACAAACCCGGACACAAACATACAGACAGAAAGGGAAGCACAGGTGACATTTAACAGGCAACAGACACAATCTAAACGGCAACTAACCTGCACCGATACGGCCCGCTTTCGGTACTTCCTCGAGCAAACTCATCGGATGACTTTCGTTGAAGCTTTCCTACCGGGCGGGCAGAAGTGGGAATGGAATTAATTCATCCTTTTGTTGGGCGTTCGCACACTCAATGCTTACCTTTCTCAGTGGCCTTTCTTCCGAACGATGGTCCTCGTGGTCGTCATCCTCTTCCTCCTCCTCGTCCTCGTCCTCGTCCTCCTGGTTGATGAACTGCAGCGAACCGGAAACGTCCAGATCCGGCGGTGGACTGTCGTCAATTTCGCGGCCATTTTTAATTTCGTACATTTCGTCATACAAATCCATCGTTCACTGTAGTTTTCGTGCGTAAATAACGCACCACCCGGCTGGTTGTTTTCTCTGGAGGGCAGCTTTTTTCTTCTACTCCAAACAAGCGTTTGTTTGGGGCAAAAAAGGGCCGCGTCACCATGGCAACGCTCGGAATGATTTTATTCGGATTCATTCTATCCGTACAATTATTCAAGGGATTTCCTTTTTCTTCTTCTTTTATTTAAATTTCGTCACACATTTCACGCACACACACACACTCACGGAGGAGAAGAAATTCACTATAAATAAAATAAGCTTAAAACAATTCCGCATTTACACTACTACTTCCCCAAACAGGAAACATCACTGAGGATGCTCGCAATCAGCTGCTTGTCGTTCAGGGCCGAGGTGACCTCCTGCTCGTCCCACTGCAGGCAGACCCGGTGCATCCTCGGCTCCTTTTTGCCCTGCAGCCGGACAATGCCGCGCGTCTCCACCAGCGTGCACAGGCTGATGAACTCCGTCTGGTCGACGGCCTGTATGTTGCGCTTGGTGCAGATCGCTTTGTACACATCGTACAGCTTGCCGACGGTGATGTCCTTGTTTTTGCCGTGCTTCAGCATCAGCATCAGCGAGCAGATGAGAATTTTCTGCTGCAGCGGGAAACCCTCCTCGAGATCGTTGCCGAGCGTCTGGGACGCACCGTACACCTGCTTCAGCACCGTCATCACCTGGCCCATGCTGACCACGGTGGGCGCGCCCGACGAGCCCGTTTTGCGGTCCTCCTTTTTCGCGCTCTCCACTAGCCGCCGCGCAATGAACAGGGCGCGCCGGATATCACCCGAGGTGGAGGCCACCTTGGCGGCAAGCAGCCCCAGGGCCGCCTCGGGAAAGCGCGACAGCGAGTTGGACTCCTCCAGACTAGCCTTCAGTATGGTCACGATCTGTTGCTTCGTGTACGGTAGGAACTGTATCAGCTGTGGCTTTAGCTCGCAGCGGGCCTGCAGCCGGGCGAGCAGCCGATCGGTAAGATCGAGCGCGTTGGCAATACCGATCAGGATGAGCCGCGCGGTCGGCCGGGCCGGCCATTCGAAGATGCTGTACAGGATGGTTTGCTTGCTGCTCGACAGCTGATCGACCTCGTCCAGCACCAGCATGATGGTTTTGTGCTTTCGCTCCAGGTGCGCCTCGATCGCACCCTGGTACTGCTTTTCCGTGGTGCCACCTACCTTCAGGCCCAGCTCTTCCGAGATCTTTTTGTAGATGCTGCCCACACTCTTGATCGAGGTGCAGTTGATGTAGACGGGTTTCAGCTTCTTCGCGAACGAGGAATGGTTCAGTATCCGCTGCAGGGTGGCCGTCTTTCCCGTGCCTGGCGGTCCGCTGCGAAGGCAGAGAGACACGCGTTAACCGATTGCGATCAGACCCAGGGAATAGTCTTGCTTACCTGATGTACAAACTTCCCGACCCATCGGAACTCAACACACCCTCCACGAAGCCAACCAGCTCGTCGTACTCTTTCTCCCGTTCGGGCAGTTTTCCTACCAAATCTGACGCACCTGTACCGTGAGCTGTATCTTCCTGCTCCTCCACGTCTTCCACGGCCGGTGGAAGTGCAGGAGGGCGACCGGCTTTGCGGGCCACTTTTTTCGGTGAACTAGCGCCGTCTTCTTCCGGCAGTTCGGCATCCTTCACACTACTGTCCGGCACTTTCGAACGACGCTTTCTGGGCGATGCTGTTAGTTGCGCTTGTTCATGTTCGTTTTCCTTGTCGTTGATTGAAGAGGAACGTAAACTTAGGCGAGTGCGACGATGCATAGTTGGACTGTGTGCTTGGGTACTGTTTTCACCGTTATTTTGCTGTGAACAATTCGCGCTCAAAGCTGTCTCGTTTTCCCGCCCGTGCAACAGCTGATGTGTACAGTGCTGGGGGGGACATGTTCAGTACGATCCGAGACTGAATCATATCCTATCCGGCGATGCGATCCGTTCCTAGTGGGAGAATCGAAATCTTTGATGGGTTTATCGAGCAATTTTAGAATCAATTTCATTTATCTAAAATGTTAGAAAATCAATGTAGAATTTCAAATAAGGCAACATCTTTCATGGACATCGACAAATACATTTCGATACAATTCCTCTGGAACTATTGCTCAGCAAAAGCTATGCACATCACTATCAAACATGACGCTAAATTGTAGGGATGGGCATGTGGGAATGGACCCGACAGGAGCATTTAATTTAATTTTTCCGTTACATAAAAATATATTGTTATAAATATGTTCTGCTAGATTTGTTGATGTGAAGCATAATTCTCATCTAATTTCTATTTAATGTTCACAACTAACGAGCAATGAAGCTCCGAATGTAGCTTAGGATTCGTGCTTGGAATCGGATACAAGAACTGAGAGCATGGATTCTAAACCTGGTTCCATATGCGATAAATATTTGGGACCTTTCTGCTCCTTTTTCCTTTCTCTTTTTTCGGACCTTTCTCCTCCTCCGGAACATTTTACGCCCGAGTAAAAGGGTAGCTAAAAGGGTAGAGCCGGTCTCATGGTACAGTCGTCAACTTGTACGACTTAGCAACATGCCCGTCATGGGTACAAGCCCCAAATAGACCGTGCCGCCATACGTAGGACTGACTATCCTGCTATGGGGGGAAATCAATAAGTCACTGAAAGCCAACCCCACAAGTGGGTTGGCAGGCCTTGACCGGCATCGGTTGTTGAGCCAAACAAGAAGAAGAAGAAAAGGGTAGCTTCAGGAGAGCTTCAGTATCGGTTCCACGTTTGGGAAATGTTTAATATCAGTTTCAGAAACTGTGCAGGTTCAGGATCAGTGCCTATGTTGAGACAGATACTCTAGTGTTTTTATTTAGTACGATCTTGTCAAGTCGATGGACGCACAGAACGAATACAATTTAGAAACGCAGTTCGCGACATTTCAGGTTCGTAACGATCACAGGCAGCATTGAATTACGGCTTGGTTATGGCGTCGTCAAGCTGGTCAAGGGGATCCAGGATAAATTCGGAATTAACTTTTGAGGTATCTAAGAGGTATTCATCAAAATGCTACTAAAAGACACCATTTAGTCCTCTACTCAGATCCAGTTCTGTAGTCCATCAATCCATAATTCCTAGATCGTGAAGTCCAGATTTTGAGGTGTTGGTACTGTACAGTACAGTACAGGAACATTGCATTTCTTTCATATTAGCAAACGTCTCAATCCCGACTCCAATATAGGTTTACGAATTTTATTCTGAAGCCATTTTGCATTGCCCTAAAGAAACCGAGTTCCGCAGGAAGTGATCGGCAGAGACCCAACTTAACTAGATACATCTTCATGTTAACCAGAGCACGACGGAATTCCGATAGTAGTACATAGTACGAATAGTGAATGAAACCAAAATTAACGTAAAGCATTACCTTAGCACTATCGGGACGAATCCAGAACAAAAGCCCATCCATTATTACTAACAGGAGCAACTAACAACTAATCTCTCGTTCCTTCTAACAACGAACGTACCCTACCGTCGCGTAACTCAGTACAGTCTAATAAGAACGAACCTACAGGCAAAGGTTTGTTTTTTCTTTTATAGTTCTCCACGGCTTCTTTTGAGACGGCCCTTCTCCTTCCTTGCCTTTAGTACATTATTAGCTCGAATTAGGTTCAATTAGTAAACGTTTAATTATTTCAATTTTTAATTCGCGTTTTCGACCGTACCAGTTCCAACGTGAACATTTGTGTGTTTGTGTGTGTGTGTGTTTTGTTTCTTTGTTTCTGTGGTACTTTGTGTTAATGTGTTCGTGGCGTGTCCTCCTTCTTCGGCTTTAGTGCTTTAAATAAAGTTTCAAATCCTCTATGCACGCGTGTTTCGTGCAACAAAGGGATGAATCTTCGCATCTCTTACACATTACCCATTTACATCCTACGTCACCGGTAGGTGCTAATGTGCGCGTGTTTAATGGTGAGTTTTTTTAGGTGTCGAAAACAGCAAAATTGTTTGTTTGTTCAATGCTTTTTCTTTGCTACCGCTAAAGCGTGTGTAAAGATGTTGCCACCAAAATGACGACAATGACGAAGAAAAAAGCGCACCCTCGCTCTACATGCGTTAGAAAGAACCTGTTGCGTACATTCTAGTGTGCGAAATTGAATTGCGTTTTTTAATTGCGTATTAACAACGATTCAGCGATGGTAGACGCGGCAGCAACTTGGAGGAGAGCTGTTTCTACTTTCCCTTCTGTCCTTCCCGTTCGCCTTTAAACACGTGTAAATATTGTTCAATTCTAATCTAACAATTTATCTCTGAGTTCGCTAAATGTGTGTGTGTGTGTGTGCTCATTCGCCTCAGAATCCTTCTATCCTACGATCGCTGCTCAGTAACTTGTCTTTTCTTAGCTTGTTTGCTGCTTGGCTGACAGAATATTATCAGGCTTAACGTCGTCGCTTCGAGCGCTTCCGTTATGTACAATTGTTACGTTGTCATCCAAGGCTTGTGTGCTCCTTATCGTTGAAATCTAGCTGAGCGAGCGTTTTGACCACTTCGCCACGCTGTGCGGGCGACAGAGACTGACAGAGCCCGACTATCGCATCGAGCGCTGCTTCCGGACAGTCCTAATAAAAAAAGATGAATAAAAGGAAGATATTTAATCGGTCGTCTACAAGGACGGGCACATCGGAAGAGATCTACTTACGCTTAATGATTCCTGAATTTGTGAGATTATTGCGTCCTTTTTCACTGCGTAGATATTGCGCAGCACGGTCGAGTCGGTACGCTTCTGGTTTTCCAACCATTCCACAGCCGACTCGTTTGCCTCCCAACGGTATGCCTGATAAGAGAAAGGACACCATATTTTGTACATTAAATTCCGTATTTTTCTTAGCGGTGGACTGCATTTCGGGCACCAAAAACTTACCTCCGTAGCTCCCATGTCCTCCACGAACCATCTGCGCAGCATCGATTTCGCCTGTCCCACCGACAGACCTTCCTGCGCCTCAAGGATCTGCTTGATGAAGTGTTCCTCCAGCAGCAGTCGCCGCATGCGCCAGTAGATCCAGGTGCGCGAGTTGCGCCACGGCACGATTTCACTGATGCAGCCCTTCTCCAGCATTCGCTCGGGCGTATCGTGCAGGTCGGCAAAGTGTACCGCCACCGGATGGTAGTTCTGGAGCAGCGCGTTCGTCCGGGCTTTGATTTTGTTCTCCAGCTCGGCCACCAGCTCCTTGTTTTCACCCGCGGCAGCCAACTGGTTCTTGAGCTGTTTTGGGCAATAGCGGAAGCATTAGCATTGAAGCAAGATTGAGCATCGAAAACAAACCAAAACGGTTTCGACTTACCTCCAGCACGGTCGGATCGAGACGGTGAATGGTTTTTACAATGTCCTTCTCCTTGTACTTCACCTCGACGATACCTTCCGGCTCGAGCACACCGGCGCGCGATTCCGGATCGGCGTACGTTTCCATGTAGCGTGGATTGATGGTTGGATCCAGCACGGCCCACGCACCGCCCCGCAGTTCGGCATTCGGGGCAGATAGACGATCACGGGTTGCTTGTACTCCCGCAAGCCGTCCACAATGTAAGCACCAAACTTGACGATCTGTTCGTACATATCTGTGGGGGGAGGAAAAACGACGGAAAATTTCATAAAGCGGGTGCATCTATTAAGGTTTTTTTTTTAATTTAATCGTTACATACCCTTCTGTCCGCCGGAGAAACCGCGCCAATTGGCAAGGATAATTAGCGGCAGCTCTTCGCGCCCAAAGTCCTTGATCGCCTGCGCCGTCTTGAACGACGAGTCCGGGAACCAAACCTGGCCGGCCTGCTGGAACGTTTTCGCCTCCGAGTCCAGGTTGGCCGGATCGGCCGGTATGGTCACCTCGACGGTGCGCGTCTCAACCGCAATCACCCCGACCGGGATGCCGCCCAGCTTGGCCCGACCCGTCACGACCGTCTGGGCCCACGGTTCCATAATTTCCGCGAACGTACCGCGATCGAAGAAGCCCGTCTCCCAGTCGGACGGATTGGCAGGGTTGTACCGACCCGCCAGCATCCAGCGCGGATCGTACGGTGCCTTGGTGGGCGTGAAGTCGATCATACGCTCGATCGGATCGCTCGGCGACACGATCGGCAGGATGCCGCCGCGCGCATTCGGAATGTACGACAGCCAGTGCAGGATCGTGTACACCCCGTCCAGGTCGAGCGTTTCCGTCTTGTGCGTGACGCCGTTGTTGTACATGATCTGGATGCCGCCGAGCTGATTGTTGGACGCGTACACCTTCCGGCCGAGCAGCTTGTTCAGCGCAGCGAAGCCGGTCAGGATGATGTGCGAGTTGTCGATCTGGATGACGCGCTGGCCGAGCCGCACCAGGTACGAGCCGATGCCGATCGTGCGGCACGTCACCATCGAGATCGTGACCACGTCCTCGTACGCGCGGGACGTTTCGCCCGCAATCATGCCGGCGTACCGGAGGTTTTCCACCCCGAGCCCGTCCGTTTTGCCGATGATGTCCGTTATCTTGTAGCGCGGCTCGCCCTCGTCCTCGATCAGTATCGCGCGCACCGAGTTACTGTTCGCGATCTTGCTGTAGTCGTCCGTGGTGAGGTACAGATACTTGAAGCCCTTCTCCGGCTCCTCCGGATCTTCCCAGGCGACCTTGAACAGCGACTTTACCTCCTCGGCCAGCCCGATGCGGGCCCCACTGTTGACCGAGATGTAGATGCGGGGACACTTGCGCTGCCGCGACAGCTCGGACGCCTTGTAGAACAGCAGATCCTCCTGTGGCCCGAACGACCCGATCAGATAGGTGAGATCGTTCGCGATGACGATGATCTCGCGCCCGTTGGCAAACTCCGGCGTCGCGAGCACGATGCGCCACGCCACCATGCCGACGTTGTTCTCGCCCGGCAGCCGCTGGATCTCCTCCAGGCTGTCGCCGTTCAGCACCAGCTCGTTGCACTCGAGCAGAATCTTCTCCGGGATGCGGATGTCCTCGGTGGGGCGCGCCTTGGAGAACTCCTTCCACAGCCGCTCCGTCATCTGGCGGAACATGTCCGGTATGTCGTACACGTACGTCGTGCCGTTCGACTGCGCCTGGAAGCGCTTCTGTTGCAGGAAATCTTTGGTCATGTACGGGGACGAGATGGGCAAGCCGTGCAGCGGGCCCTGCCGGCTACCGTACGCCTGGAACTTGATCACGTGCGTTTCCGGATCCGTCACCTCGGTGTACATGGCAATGTCGAGGAAGTAGCCGGAATCGTTCGCAATGCAGAGCCGCACCGAGGTGGTCGGCGACTGGGGCGTCTGCCGGATGACCATCTTCAGCTCGGCCTGCAGCACGCGCAGCTTCCAGAGCCGCGGCCCGTACCGCATCACCATCTTCGTGACCGATTCCTCGATCTTGGCCGGATCCATGATGACGGTCGGGACAAAGTTGAGGAAGATGTGGTTGCAGTCGGTGCGCTTCGCCTGCGGATGGGAGAACGCCACCTCCAGCTCGTCCATCGCCTCGAGCAGCACCCGTTCGCCCTCGTTCTGCAGGTACTCGAACGACGCCTCCTTGGTGATGAGGTCCGAGTGGCGTATGATCGACCGGATGAAGAAGCGGAAATCCGTCACCTCCTGGCCCTTCGGCACCTTCGCCCGCCCGAGGTAGAGGTGCATCTTTTGGTTGGCCGTTGGCAGCGCCTCCAGGTCGTACGTTTTCATGCGGTTCAGCTCCAGCTGGAAGGCGCAGGCCGGCTCGAGATGCCGGTAGATGCGATCCTCCTCGAACTGGTCGCGCGCACGGTACGTGAAGAACTTCGGGAACTGTCGCCTGTGGAGAGCAAATGTAAATGTTTAATTCTGTGTCGTTGTTGCTCATTGGCCAATTGTGGACTTACTTTTTCAACGCAGCGAAGGTGATACGTCTCACCCGGCGGCTCAGCAGCTCCTCGCGGTGCAGATTGCAGAACGAACCAAACACTTGCTCCATCTGATGGTCCTCCATATCGCCCATGTCGCGCACGGCAATGCTCAAAATATGGATCGCATCCGACGGCCTCGCTAAAGAGGGTAAACCGCATAAACATTAGCTTTTTCACAAGATTTTCTCCATTTTTTTAAACAAAATGACTTACGTGCGGCTGCTTCACTCTCAACGATACGATTCACCTGATCGGAAATTGAAACGTTGATGGACGTGCTCATCCGGCGGTCCGAATCGCCCCCATCGACGGCCTCCAGCACCTTCGGATTGACAAACACCGGCGACGCGTAGTCCTCCAGCAGGTCCAGTATTTCGTCCGAATATTGATTGAAGTGCTCGAACGAATCGAACGCGGCCATGCAGCCGGTGCGCATGAACGAGTCCGGAATGGCGTCCGGATCGTTACCTTCCGAGCTGTGCAACAAAGCAGAATCGGAATTTAGTGGAATGTTACTTTGCTTCTTCAATAAAAACCCTAAACAGCGCCCCCGTAACTTACTTGTATCGATTCGGATGAGCCGTCGGTAGCAGAAACTGGAAGTGCACCAGCGGCACCTCCCCGGACAGCTCGAGATGCTGCAGGCAGGTCAGCTCGTACGACGTGTACGCGCGGCGCACGTACACCTCCAGCGCCGCATTGCACACGGCCCGGTTCGAGTGGTAGAAGAAATCGTGCAGTATGTCAAAGATCGACGTCTCCGACTGGATCAAGCGCTGCAGGTTCTCCGGATGGAAGTCGTGCCCGTACATGTCGACCGCGGACAGGAAGATCGACTCCATCTGATTGTGGCGCAGCTCGTACGCGGGCTGGTGGGCCGCGATCAGCACCTGGCGGGCGCGCAGCGCCACCCGCGAGTGCTCCGCCCGGTTGAGCGAAGTCAGCTCGCTCAGTGTTGCGGCCAGCTCGTCCGTCAGCCCCGGCTCGTTCGCCCACAGATGGTCGACCAGCAGTGTCACGAGCAGGTTCTTCTTCGCCACCTGGCTGTGGGAAAAGATCGTGCCCACCACCACGTCCATGTCGTCCTTGTGCTTTTCCCGTATCGCCGCCACACACTTGTCGTAGTGGCCGTGCTGGAACTGCGACTCCACCGCGTAGTACTGCTTGAGCAGCTCGTGCACTGCCGCCTTCATGCGTCCCCGAATGCCGTTGCGGTAGCGCTGCACCAGCTGCACGATGCCCTGCGTGGTGAGGAAGAACACGTCCCGGTCGGCTCGCTTCTGCAGCGTGGCCGCATGGCTATCGATCACGCTCGCGATCATCTGCGACGGGAACTGGGCCAACACGCTCGTAATGTTGCGCTCGTACAGCTGCATCAGCTTGCGGATCTTCTTCTCCACCGACACGGGTATGCGGCCCGAGATCGAGGCAATAACCTCCTGCAGCTCGAGCAGCGGCAGCGACGGGTCGCGCAAGCTGAGCATAAACTTTTCGATAATCTCGCGCAGCCGGGGCGCATTGTACGGGTCCGGCAGACAGTAGCCGGCGAGCGTGTTCTCCAGGATCGTTTTGTAGCACGAGTGGATGCGGTTCAGCTTTTCCGGTATCTGCACGTGCTCGCTGACCGGCCACGGGTTCTTGTACGGCTGCGCCTTCGTCACGAGCGACGGATCGTCCAGCTCGAGGTGTCCGATGAGGGTGCCCGCATCCAGTACGGCCCCCGGGCGGCGCACAAACGTTACCGTGCCCGCCTCGTTCGCCTTCAGCGTCATCACCATCTTCATCACTTCGATTTCCGCGTACGCCTGGCCCTTGGAGACGTGCGCACCGTCCTCCACCAGCAGGCTGATCACCTTGCCGGCCGACGGCGACCGCAACAGCGACGGATCGTTCTCCTTCTCGAACACGCACGTCTGGTTGCCGATCACGATGCGGTACCGATCGACCTCCTCCTTCATGTAGGTCGTGTAGCTGGAGCCTTCGAGCGACAGCAGCATGCCCCCGTCGGACAGCCGGTGCACCTCCACCTCCTTGAACGACCCGTTCATCACGAGGAAGTACGTGTTGGGCCCGCTCTTGGCGGCCTGCACCTTGTACCGCACGCCCTCCGCAATCAGCTCCACGTCGACCACGTTCGTCAGCGTGTTGGCCGCCTGTATCTGGCCCTTCTCCATCGAGCCCTTGAAGCTGGCGAACGCATCCGTCACCTTGCGGTCGGCAATGTGCAGCGCACCGCACACCACACCGAGTATGATGTCCGGCTTGTCCGACTGCACCCGCTCGGCGATGAGCGCATCCAGCCAGGCCGTGTCGATCGTGTTGTCCAGGAAGCTGTTCGTCTCCAGCAGCGTGATCAGATACTCTACCGTCGTCCGGAAGTCACCGCGGATCGACAGCTCCTTCAGCGCGATCACGAGATTTTCGCGCGCCTGCTGCCGGTTCTCGCCCCACGAGAAGCAATGCCCGAACTGCGAGTCGGCAAACTCGTGCAGCCCGCCGGACGCCGCCACACTGAAGTACCCCCACACGTTCTTGCTCGAGCGGAAGTTCAGCTCCTGCACCGTGCCCGAGCTCGGCTTGAACCCTTCGTCCGGATTTTCCGACGTGATGCGGGCCGCGATGACGTGCCCCCACGGCCGTGGCTTCTGGCTCGGACAGTCGAAGTCGATCACGGTGCTACCCCACGGGCTCTCGCCGTACAGCAGCCGGATGTCCTTGATGCGGTACAGCGGCACGCCCATGCCGATCTGCAGCTGGCAGGCGGGCAGATTCACGTCCGCCACCATCTCCGTGCACGGATGCTCCACCTGCAGCCGGGGGTTCAGCTCGAGGAAGAAGTACTTGCCCTCCGAGTCGTACAGGTACTCGACCGTGCCCGCGCTCACGTACCCGACCATCTTCGCCAGCCGCACCGCCGCCCGCTCCATCTCCTCGAACACGGCCGGGTCGGCAATGACGGCCGGCGCCTCCTCGATGATCTTCTGGTGCCGGCGCTGGATCGAGCAGTCGCGCCCGAACAGGCTGATCGCATTGCCGTACTGGTCGGCCAGCAGCTGCACCTCGAGATGGCGGGCGCCGCGCGCCAGCTTCATCACGAAGATCGGCGACCCGGGCACCTCCGCCTGCACCTGCCGGAATAGGGCGGGGAACTCGTCCGGCGAGTCAACGCGCCGGATGCCCTTGCCACCGCCGCCCTCGGACGCCTTGATCATGACCGGGAAGCCGATCTTACCCGCCGCCACCAGTCCCTGGTCGGACGTGGTCACGCAGCCGCGCGCAAACAGCTCGCTCGAAATCTTGATCTTCTTCCCGCTGTACTGAGCCTTCAGCTCCGAGCCCGACCACGGTAGCGTGGGAATTTCGGCCGTCTGCGCCACGATCGAGGACGCTACCTTGTCGCCGAGCGCCCACATGGCCCGTTCCGGCGGCCCCAGAAACACCAGATTCTTCTTGTGCAGCAGCTCCGGCAGCTTCGGGTTTTCGGACGCGTGGCCCCAGCCGGCCCACACCGCCTGCACCTGCGTGCGCAGCGCAATGTCCACGATCAGCTCCACGTTCGCGTAGTTGTTGTTGTTCGAGCCGCCCGGCACGGGCACGTAATGGTCCGCCATCTTGATGTACTCGGCGTTCGCCTTCAGATCTTCGGGCGTCACCATCACCACGAACCGGACCGCGCGCTCATTCTTGAACATCTCGTACGACCAGCGGCGGATCGAGCGCATGCACTTGACCGCCGCGATACCATTGTTTGCGATCAGCACCTGCGGGATTGAGAAAGGAAAAGTGACTAGTTGAGATGAGGGGCAAGCAAAACAACAACAACAAAATCGATCCGGCTCTACCCATCGATCAGCAATGGGAGCGATTTTTTTAAACGCGCAAAATGTATTATTGTGTAATTAGTCGGTTACGCGGCGCACATGGCGATCGCGACGCGGTGTGCAAAAAGTCGGAGTGACGAGGCGGTTTTTCTTACCTCCCCTCGCCAGAGGGAGTAATGCAGCAATAAATTGCCACGCGGCCCGTGGCGAGAATTGTGTGTGGAATGTCAATGCGATGTGCAATGTGTGGTTGTACCGATTGGATCATACTTGTTAAAATGCGCCCGTAAGGTTATCAACGTTTTAGCACACATTGTACTAAAAACCACAAAGCAGAGGAATGCCTTCCCAAACGCTGGTTGAAGGTGATCGTCGACACGCCTGATGGAATGCTGCGATCGAGCTTCCGACATGACCTTTAAACGGCGATACATTTTCCCTTGCTCATGGTGTGCTCATTGAATCGAGGAAAAGTCTTTGCAAAGACAGACGCATTTATATGAACCACATCCGCCGCAGCAGCAATGATACAAATTATACCATTAGTGGAGTTATTTTTGTTGAAAAGGTAGCAACCATTTTTTTCCATGCCGTGCATTAATAACCGTAATTGCTCACAGCTACTACAATAAGGATGATAACTTGTACCAGTGCTTCTAACAGCCGCAATTACCACGCTCGACATTGAGCGATAATCCTCCGCGAGGTGGTCGCAAAAATAAAGGGCCTTCCGTCACGCACACGTCATAAAATCTTCCGACAAACGTTTAGAATTGGCAAAGACACGCTACTCCCACCCTTCCCGGGGTTCGTGTTTCTATCGACGATCGTACCTTGTTGATCACACGCGTACCGTTAAATTTCTTAACGAACTCCTCCGTCGTCGATAGCACAAAGTCACGTTCCTGGCCACGCTGCAGTCCCAGTCCCGTGCCATGGGACATACTTGGCCTAAAAAGAAAAAAAAGCGAAAACAGAAAGGGGTTAGAAAACGATGTACAAACATATTTGCAAGTAGTACACAGCGAAACATTAGAAAAAGAAGGCTAGTCCCATCCATCAAAGAGACCGCCCTTTTGGGGGAGTGAATAAGAACGGAACTTGGGCCAAACAACAACCACAACACTAACCACATCATCCATCCCGTTTCGGTTTGCGTTTCCGCACTGTGCCGGGGAACTACATCTGCATCCGGGCTAGCGAGACCGGGGTAAGGGAATGGAGGCTGCGCTTCATTGAGTCGACCACGGCACAGCAACGTATCCAGCACGGTAAGAACTTTGCTGCCCGCTTTTGCGTGTTTCTCTTTCATTTAAAACTTTGTTCTTCAATTGGTAACCGAAATGGCGCAAAACAAAAAAAAAACTTGTTTTGATTTGGAAAACTTTTTAGTACGTTTTACACTTTAAGACATTGCACAGAGATACTGCAAACGGCTCGGTAGCAGCCCCGCAAGCTTATCACACAAGCAGCGAAACAATGGCCAGTTTCGAAAACAACAACACCGAAACGACTCAGCCGAGGACCTTCCAAGCACTGTGGGATGGTTGCAAAATCGGTCGCAGACCAGCCCCAGTACCCCACCCGAAGACCTCTAGCATACACACAGACACACAAACACATTTTCGTTGGTTCACTTTCGACTGGGTAGCGTTTCAAGGCAGTACCATTATTACGGTACCGGAGGTTCGGGGTTTGCCACCAGGCGCAGAGCAGGGGGAAGGCCCATCAATATGAGCATCTTTGCAAAGGGGCAGTGGGCACAGGTGGGCAGGCAGGCAACACTGTACCTCGTAACTCCGAGGCTGTTACGCTAACCGTCACTGTTGCACAAAATCTTCAAAATAGATGAACCGTCGCACGAATATGTGTACCGTGTCGTACGCGTACGGAGGGGGAAGACGAACAAGAAAGGGATGACCGTCGTCGGCGGTGCTTTTGGTTGGCTGCTGTCATTTGAAGGTCTGGTACGGTCGCACGGGCGGTTCGTTGGACCGTAATATCGAAACCGACTGTCTCTATCGATACCTTTCGGAGGTCGCTTGAGCTGATTCCAAAGCAACAATCGATACATCGGGGGAGAGAAGGAGGATTTATAGCTCACGCAATATCTGCTAGCGACGAATATTGCACACGTGTTCAAGATTATGAACACACACACACACACACGAGGCCAAAATATAGTGTAAAGTGTACAAATGAGCAGAAAAATCTCGATCATGTTTAGAGCGATCGATTACACTACACACGAAGAAGACGTAAACTGGATGGAGATGAGCGAGAGGAAGATTTGCATATATATTGGACAGTATTCTCTATGATCCGGGAGCAGCCCGATGGTCTATTCAAAAGACGCGCCAGTTCGTACAAGGCGTTAAATGGTTCAATACCTATCCTAACCCGTCTCTTTAGCAGTAAAGACTGACTAATTAATTATCGTCGTATCCATGGGTAGTGTGTGTAATTAAACAAGATTTTATAGTAGGACAGGAAAACGAAGGCCAACACATATCATCATCATCAAGAAAAGAAGAATTCACTTTCGCAGACCAGACAAAAACAGCCTCAGGTTTATAGATTTCACAATTAAATGCAATCCTTCTCAAAAATCTACTTCCAAAAGGGAGGATTATTGTTGATGCTTCTAAAATCTGTTTGCTTAATGAATCGCCAAACATATTTTTTTTTTAACATTTTTCAGCATAACTCAACCAGAATTTCCACCGAAAAAAAAAAAACAAAACAAAACACAAATACTAACTTTAAACCACCGGACACGGACAGATGCAGCGTGTTGGCCAGCGGCACCTTGAGCCCATCGCCACCGGCTCCACCATCGTGCAGCAGGGCGGCGGTCTGGCCGCCACTGCTGCTGTTGCTGCCACCAACTCCACCACCATTGTCCTCGCTGAAGCTGCTGCTGGCGCTGGTGCTGCCGCTCGGGACCGCCGTCTCCAGATTGATCACCGGCGGCGGCGGTTGCTGTGACGACGCTGCCATTATTTGCTCATTATCTGCGGTCGTGTTCCAGGTGCTTTCCTCACCGGTTTCTGCCAGCACGAATCGTTTGCTTGCTCTTCTCTTCAACATTATTTCCCGCGCGAGGGCGAGCAGCAGTACGGTCGAACCCAACACTAGCACCACGATGGTCGGTTTCGTGTTTTCGTAGCACCAGGACCACCACTCGCTGGCCACCAGACAACAGCAGCACACAAGCCGGCTCACGGGCTGCCCAATATTTGCTTTTTTCGTTCTTTTCTGCAAAACTACACGACAACACACAGAGCAGAAAGCTGCTTTGCTCGCAGCAAGCGACGACGATGCACTAAACCCCACTTTCGGCGGTAACTTGTTGCCAAGACACACGGACACACGGTTTCCACGCACGGGGCGAATGTATTGATTTTGCTGATAAACTTCTTCCGCTGATTTCCGAGATTGCTGAAGCGGCGGGTCAGACAGAGAGAACGAGAGAGAGAGAGAGAGGGCCCGTGTATTTCGCACCGGTGGCGTGATAATTCAATCACGGCAAAATCAATATCTTTTGCACTTTCACTACTATTTCGCTATCACCAAGGCGGCGAAGGAAGGAAGACACCGCACACAGACACACACACTAACACACAACGACACACAGACGATGTCCTTTAGGGGAAAATTGAACGATAAAATAAAACTATATGTTCCAGCAATGGGAGCCAGCGGTGTGTCTTCCCACTGGGTCACACAGAGATACACACAGCTCGGCACGGCACGGCACTACATAAATCGATTGCAACCTGTCAAAGCCAGCTGACGCGACTTTTACCCAGTGCACCCTAGTAGAACTGTGGTAAGGGGCCACCCAGGGAGAAGAGGTGCATTCGCTGCTAATGGAAGGAGAGGCACACATACACACAATGATTACACAAGGAATCTGACCTACTGTCGATCGCGACTCGTCAACGGAGCGACGCGATTTTAACCGTCACTTTTAAATGCTGAGCAAAAAGCCCCTTTTCAGACTGTTGTCGGTCGGTCGAACCGTTCTACAATTTGTTCATCAAACTGGCGAGAAATGCACCAACGTTTTGTCAATGACACGTAGTACCCAAGGCTTCAGTAAAGCCAATAAGACCGCCCGAATCCAGAAAGCGCCCCGAAGGGAAAGCGGACATGCGTTCAACAAGTGCGCGGCGGCGCTCCGGGCGGTTGTATCGCGTGATGTGAAAGCTTCTTTCGATTGTAAAGGGGGAACTTTTACATTTCGTTTTTGGGGATTTTTTTTAAAGCTGGCAAACGAAAGGTTCTTCCATCTGGTGACGTTGGAGCACGGTGGGTCGATCGAACGCGCAAAGCGGATGTTCGCATGATGCAAACACAAGGCAAACCGGTCTCCATCGGGCCACATTCCGTGGCAGGTTGTTGTTACAGTCCTCGTGCCCGTCTTACATAATGTGAAAGGCAAGGTAAGGCTATCAAGTCGACGGATTAATTCATGGAGAGCTTTGAGCTTTTTTTTATTTTCGGCTCTATCTTGAGTGCACTTTAAAGTAGATCAGAGAGCGATCACCCGATCAGACCGGATGAATGACGCGGTTGTTTTAGTTTCTAATTTAATCTTTCAGTGGGTTTTGTGAGTTTTCTATGCTTTTGTTGTTTCGCTCTACTTATACAGACACAGACATATTACCATTTTTTTACGGAAGCGCTCCAAGATGTATGCCAAATACTTCCCAAGGTCTCACACGCCACCGTTGGGGCAAGGTGAAGATGAGCTCTAAGACGTAGCGCATAACATTGCAAAGACTGAAAAGCTCTCACAAACACACACACACATGCGTGTTTAACACACAACACAACCGGTTTTAGGCTGGTTGAGTTTTTGGTGAAGATTGTAAGCATCAACCTAAAAAACGTCCAAAATCAGGTCCCAAGTTTCACCTGACGCGTGTGTTAATATACTGGAGACGTTGCTTCGGCTTCCTAGGGACGCTTCTATTGAAAAAAAAAAACAACGGAACGGGCTAGTAACCACAACAACAAAAAAGCAACCAAAGCACTTAAACGACCCGAAACTTTCTCTCAACAGTACGCGCCCCGTACGCGTCGTGGCCAAACCGGCATGGAATACCGTTGCAACCTTAGGTTCCGTTACTACTGGGCACACAGACACACAGGCACACACTCCACGCATTTCAGCTTCAAAAACAAATTAGGCCACATTCCGTACTGGTGGCCCGTCTTCCGCCCGCTCCGGAAGGGATTGGAAAGCAATTAAAAGGTTTAATTGTCTTCCTGGAGAAATTGCATCCAGTGGGAACTCCTGCATATTGCAGGTTCGCTATATGTCAGGCAGCAATCGATTTAGGTACGGCGTGCACAACACGAACGACGATAATGACCACATAAACACACACACACACAGTATAATTAGAACCGGGTGGGACACTTCAGCTGTAATGACGGTGCCACGGAAAAACGCACTGGAAAACTCAAAGGCTTAGGCTTTATTGCATCACATGCCACGCCACACCGCGGCCACTGTAACAGACGATGATCCAAAGGGCCACACTGTACTGTGGTTTGTGTGTAATGCGCGCGCGCGCCTCTATTTTCGCCACCAGCAGCCTGCCTTTGGGCCGCAGTACAGTTCCGGCACACTACCGAGATTGGCCACGTTTCACTCACAACTGATCGTTGAAGTCACCGAACCGAAAGTTCGGAGCCCCAGCGGCAGCTCAACACGGCGATAGAGAGCGAGAGAGAGAAAGAGTGAGTCACTCCGCGAAACCGGAAAACAATCAAAAGCGCGAATCTCAACCTGCGCGATCGAAAAGCTTCGCCATGTGGTGTGGTGGGGCGATGTATCGGCGTGTCGAGTGTAACTTGAGATGGAATGAAAACAACAGACGATATAAAAAAAAAACCCACACATACACAGGCGCACAGAGTGGTTCGTGGTTCCCTAAAGCTTCATTGAGAGAGGCTCCAAAACGGTGCGTGAAGGTATCGAAAGGTGGTCCAACTCGTTGTAAAAAAGAGAGCTTAATTGGCTGAACGGCAGTAGATGGTTGCAGCAGCAGCAGTAACAGGTGCATATGTGTAGGCTCTCCACTCTCTAGGTATGCACGCGTGTACTTGCCGAGCCTCGCACAAGGTGGTGGTGGCTCACACTGTTGCACGCTCCCTTAGTCGGGCGCAGAGTTAAATGTACTTCAACAGCAGCGCAACCTTCACGTGTGTGAAATAAATGTTGATATTGCGAGGCAAACTGCACGCGTGAATCTAATCGAATTGTGCTCGTTTATCGAAATCATACACATCAAGCATGGTGAAGGTTTCGCTTGGAAGTAATAAGAAGCTTATCGAAATTGATCAGTCCATTTGAATTTCCTACAAGTATCTTTCATTATTCTTTGATCTATTTGAACTTCATTTCCCATCGCTTGATCATCTTTCCAGAAGAATTGTAGAGATCTCCAAAACCAAACTATCGTAAATTAACGTCATTACCAAAGGCGAAAGATCTTCGCAACAAGTATCTACGTCATTACATGCACAAAAACCTATTCTATCATTTCAAGGATAGAAAAAATAAGCTTACATTCTGCCCAAAAAACACACACTACAAACAATGAACGCGTGAACGATAAGAAGGCAGAAAAAACCCGACGACACTTTAGCAGACAAATTGTTCGGCCCAACGAAAACACTTCAAACTTGCGTCATTAAGCGGCATGAGTCTAAAGTCTCGCCATGAGTTCCGAACGTACTTCAGTGTCCAAACCCATCCAGCGTCATCATCATCACCGCAGACAGTCAAATAGAGCTGGTCGCGTCAGCGCGCGTAAATAGACTTGGGCAGGCGGTAAGACAGGTAAGAGCAAAAACATCGAACCTTATTTGCACGGTTCGAGTACACACAGCACCGGGAAGTTCGTACCTTTTGATGGATTTTTTGGTTCCATTCGTGTTTGAATCCGCCTCACACCAATTACCTAAACATTGCGGACATTGAATTAGCATTGGCAGAAGTCAAGCAGAACGAATGCCGGATTCGTCCGCTGACCGCGACCAGATTGCGGACGGGTTGGTTTCGATACATACGCGCAAGTGACCTTTGTTTGGTGGACACATCTACTAACCAGAACATCGCACCAAAAAAGACATATCATTCTTAGCTGCGCCACAAACAAATCGACAATGATCCTTACCTTAAGCGGCGCCTTTTTTCCGTTAGGTTCATCTCGTAGGACGAAACACTCCGCAGACCGCTGCCGTTCTCCATCGTTTGCGGGAACGCATCGTTCGCCTCCAGCTCGTCGTCCAGCTGGCTGTCCTCTTCGCCGACGATGAAGCTGGCCCGCTCCTGCCCCGGAGCGGCGCTGCTGTTTTCCTCGCCCGTCGTTGCCGGGACCGAGTCGGTTGTGGTTTCCATCTTGATATGGTTATCGTTCGTGTCGACGGATTCGGTCTCAGCGCACCGTTCCTGCCGACCGTTTACCAAGCACGGACGGTCCTGGGGACGATTCAGTCGCTTCTGCTTTTGCTGCCGGCGTGGTTGCGGACGGTCGTAGAGGAAGTTGGCATTCGACACGGACACCTGCTGCTTGATCTGCTGTGCGACCAGCTCCACTGCTGCCGCGTCAACGATCGGCTGAGCCTGCGCGGAACCGTTGCCGTTCGTCAAAACTCCGATGGGTGGTTCTGTGTCACAACCGTCCGCAGTACTCGCGTCACCTGAAGCAACCGAAAGAAGACGAAACAAACACAGATTAAGAATATGAATTCAAATATTAAACAGTAATCTCGAAAGGAAGAAAATCATAATTAAATAATTATAACAAACGTACAACGGAAACACAAGAAACAATGTCTCAAAGCAAGAGCGATAACAAAATGGTTTGGTTTAAGGGGAGGGAAAAAAACCTACGTACTGGCTACCGTCCCTGCTTTTCCACGTGGTTCAGTAGCGGCCAGCAGTACGGTTACATTTCGCACCGCACCATGGCGAACAACGGTGGACGATCCGGTACCGTCGGTCCACCAGTCGTACAGGAAAAGGTACGCAAACAGTATGACCCCGGCCACCACAAGGTAGATCATTTGGGCGACACCAGTGTACGGCTCAAACCGTGACCGTGCGTACCCTTCGCACTTGCAGAGAGGTCAAATTGGACAATTCAAGCAATGCAAATCGTACGGAACACGGCCGTTTGTCAAGCGCCCACTGAAACGATACACTTCCAACGCCGTCAACTCACGCCTCACGACTTCACGATGACGATTCGGAAATCTGTGAATTGAAGGGAATGACGTCAAAGGTAAATCGCTGTGTGCTTGCGGTAGGTAGGTATCGTTTTTGCTTGGGAAGATTTGTTTGATTACAATTTGTTGTAACTGACGTACAGTTTTGTTTTTGTACAGTCGGCAATGTGTGAGAAAAGTGGCATTGAAATCAGTAAATACCCGTGGTTAGATTTTACGTCATTTTTTCCTAAGTAATCAGGAAAAACTTAAGCGTATTGTAGTTTCCTATTTCTAGAGAAAGGCTTAATACATTTTAATTAAATTTTGGTAAGCGCAAATTAATTCCGATTCCATATAATGAAAAATTCTTCGATAAGAGTTAAAGAATCATAAATTTGAAAATTCCCTGAAAGATTCATTTATTATGAAAAAGGACTCCAAGAAAAAAAAACAAGAATTAACAAACAATACATAATTCCCGTAGGATCATGTATTTCTGAAAAGGAATTTGTGAAAATATAATTTGTGGAAGGGATTATTGAAGGAATATATAAATATTAAGTAGCTATATGTGGGTATATGTATATGTAGAATTATTCTTCTTCTTCTTCTTTTGCATCAATAACCGTTACCGGTCAAGGCCTGCCTGTACCACTACTTGTGGGCTTGGTGGGCAGTGACTTATTGACCCCCCCCCCCCCCCCACAGCAGGATAGTCAGTCCTACGTATGGCGGCACGGTCCATTTGGGGCTTGAACCCATGGCAGGCATGTTGTCAAGTCGTACGAGTTGACGACTGTAGTATGAGACCGGCTATATGTAGAATTATATTCCCCCTTATAACTTCAGTTTCTGGACGGTTTAGTATAGTAAGAGTTCATGAGTTTTGTCTATCCTGTTGTACAATTTCTATACATGTAGCAACTGCATTTATTTGGAATGCAGCATTTTTTTCAACTTGTTAATTGTTTTATCATGGACCTTGATACTTAACCCTATGTTGATGTTCTGTTGCTATCAATCTAAAAACCACTGGGCAAACGCCGCTTCTTCACGCCGCTTCAGTGGTTCAAAGTTGAAAATTTGAAAGGAACGAGTTCTACAGTTTTCTACCCAAAATTTGGGCACTTCAGTGTTTATAGAAATATTTTGATTCTTCCCACGAACACCACATGTTATTTTGGATGCCACATTCATTATCTAGAGTTGGTATAACTTTGGTAAAGCCGTTTTCCCAACATTATACAACGAATAGCCGATCGGAACCCGAAAGTCTAAGCATATTTTCTTTAAGCATTTATTTCTACAGAAAATTTTGTAACTTTAAAAGCTTATTTTGGTTTTAGTAGAGATTTTTGAACTGCAAATTTGAGTTTCAACAAACTTCTACAATTGGATGAATTGGATGAATAATCGTTTTATCGAATCTTATTCCTAATTTGAATAATTCTACATTGAAATTTCATATCACTACATTTTCAGGTAAGATTTACCCAACATCCACAAGAGTTACAGAACTGGTATTAATGGTATATTCCCAAAGATACCATTTTACGTAAAAAAAGGGTTATCCACTTGACGCTGGAAACATCTTGAATATTTATGTTATTTTGTTGCTAATGGACTTTAAATGCGACAGTATTTTTACATTTTGGAACAACACGTTGAAAATAAAATGCTCCAAAGATGTTTAAATACTCCAAAGAACGAAATAATGCTTGACCGAATCATGAGTTATGTTGTTAAATGGTACAAGTATGAACTTTAAATCATTAAATAAACTCTAAAAATAAAAGTTTCACATATTAAGTAGTAAGTAATGGAACCCTTAGAACACAATGAAACTAAAACATTTTGCACACTTTCCACACGGTTGATTGCTCAACTTTGTTCACGGTCAACAGGATTGCCGGTCACACGATACGACGCAATGATCAGGCCACTCAGCAGCTCCCGTTCCAAAAGCAAGTGCTGATGAAGAGCACGGGGTCAACCGGGAGTGACCGTTAATCGAACAGGATGATGAGAGCAGGCAGATTATGCACATTATGTAATGTACGTTAGACCATGACCATCTACCATGGATGGTTGTTGCTATTTACAAGGAGGGGCTCGATCGTGAGGAACGTTCTAATCGATCGCTTAGCAAGAGATTTTATTGTTGCATTAAAACAATTTTCCTTTTACCAAAACTAAGAATCATACCAAAACTAAGAAAGCCGGTCTCATGGTACAGTCGTCAACTCGTACGACTTAACAACATGCCCGTCATGGGTTCAAGCCCCAAATAGACCGTGCCGCCATACGTAGGACTGACTATCCTGCTATGGGGGGAAATCAATAAGTCACTGAAAGCCAACCCCACAAGTGGGTTGGCAGGCCTTGACCGGCATCGGTTGTTGAGCCAAAGAAGAAGAAGAAGAAGAAGAAGAATCATACTTCTCACAACGACACACACACATACACCAGCACGATATAATGCTCAGATGATTTAACAGAAGTAAAAGGTTATTAAACCATCGTAACAATTCTACACGCAGTAGTGATTAGTTACCCTTCAAAGAACACCGATATATACAGCGGAACTTACAATTCCGTTAGATCACTTTTGTATCATCCAAAGAAACAACACATACACACACATACACTCACTTCCGCAGCAAAACGGGTACAACAAAATCTTGCCGACTCGTTAAGCTTGCCTACCTTTGCTCGAGAAAGCGGAAGACCTGCTAGACTGCCACCTTAACGCAACCAATCCGCACGCGACGCCGGCTCGAGCGAAAATGATCTAGTTAAGCGAAAGTTTGACCGACCGGCATTGCGCGGGCCGAGAGATTGTTGCCCTGTTGCCTAGCAAAGGTCGACCGTGAAAACAATCCGCACGGCCGTCCCGAAGCGTGATTTAGAGAATGTGGATTGAGTTTTCAAGGCACGGAAAGGTCGTGCCCGACACATGCATCACGGCCCTGATGACGGTGGTGGTAGCATGCGTCTTCCAACCGATGCGTACACTTCCATCGGGTCGAGAAGCATGCGCTCCCGAAGCATTAACCATACGTGTGTGTGTGTGTGTGTATGTGTAAAGCACAGTTTTATTGTGAACAACTTCTATCAGTAGTGCACGGCTGTCCGTCCCGGGATTGGGACACGATAGACGATCGACGGGCTAATCGCGTCGGAGGTAGGCATCGGTTTTCACCTATCGCGACCTTCGCCTGTGTGTTTGCCATGCCGCGTCTGCCATCAACGGTGGAAAGTGACTTCCAGCTGGTCCTCCGCGGATCTGGACAGCGGTCATCGTCAGCAGTTCAGACATGTGCCGTCGCGAGCTGCTGCCGTCAGCAGGGCACTGATAAGGCGTGGAGTGTAGAAAAATGGACCAAAACAGTACCGAGCAGATCCTCATCTTCCCCGGTTGGCAGGGCAGCTCAAGGTCGGTGCGTTAAAAAATGGTACGAGGATCTAGGTTAATTTCTTGGACCTATTTTGTTTTAAATACAATATACAGAAGATACTTCAGAGAACCCACCTGAGGAATTATTCTTTATACGCTTATAGGTACGAATGGGTTCATAATATTAATCAGCATAGAGTTTGGCCTCAAAAATCTTTCGTATGGATGTTCATTATTATGAACCTTCACCAGTGAGTGAATCAATTCCCGAATCAAATTTCAAATTTCTTCAAGATTAAAGAATTCTGAATGCATCACTAGTGATTCATGAATATCCTAGTGATTTATGGATATCCAAAGTACAAAGTATGTATCTCTAGTGAGTCATGAATATCCAAAGTACAAATATTCATGAAAAAAGAATCAACGATTCGAATGTCTTTAAAGACTCACGAGTTTTAGGGAATGTTACCCAAAATTACGTGGAAAATTATGATAATTAGCATCTAATTCCATCAAAGATGTTTGTTAAAACTCTTGCAATCCAGTTGAATTCATCAGTAACATATATTTGATGTGAAGTTTGCATACTACACGATTCATTCAACAAATTCAACACTTGGAATAACTCTTTCCTTCATGGATCCTCATTGTTTGTTATTGAGTTCTGCTTTTTCCTACGCTAGAGAATTGTTGTGTTTCCAACCTTTTTTCGCTCTTTGGAGATTCATTAAACTTTATATATTCATGAACCTCAAAATATGTGATTCTTTTAGCTTCATGAATCTGAACCAGAGTTACCCATCTCTAGCACCCATTAACTAATAGTTCGCACTATTTGCTCTGTTACGCTCTCTTTTCCTGAGATATTACAAACACCTGACAGCTCGATTCCGGTACACTTGGCACAGAAACCGGATCGATTATGCAAACCATTTGTGACATGAGGATCGACATGAGGATCGTTAAGACTGGTGCTCATTTTTCAAATGCACATTCCATTCAAATTGAAAGGCAAAACGTCGCAAGAAACAATTTCCTCGCGTTTTGCACTTTGGTCATGTCGGTTGCAATGTTGACGTTCAAGATCCCACCCCAAGATTACAACGCCACAAGATCGAACCAGATCGATCGAACGATCATTGTAAGGTGATCGTAGGTATGGTTCAATGAAGCAAGCCTTGTTTTGCTGATTTACTGATACGGGAAGGACGATAAAGCACACACTGCTTCTTTCAACGCGAAGAATTGAAGTTGGGAAGGTAAACTTCTTCTTCATCAGAATAAAAAAACGACGCCCCAGAAGGTCTGTGGTCGCGGGCAAAACAAAAACCAAATCAGGCGGCTTTAAAGTACAGCAGCAACAACACACGGACACCTCGTTTTACCTCGTTTCATTACACTGTTCGCACGAAACATTGGGCCACTGTACGTACGGCACGCGATTTAAATGCACTGACCCCGGAGGTTTATTACGTGTGGTCGCTTTTCTTAACCTTCTTAAACCGAGATCAACCGACACTAGCAGGGGATTTTGCCCTCGCACTGGGGAGGGCGCAAGGACAAAAACAACCCAACAGCAAGCAAACGGATCGAACGTGTTGCAGAGCGCGTTCACTCACTACACAGAGAGTAATGCTTCGAAACACGACTGACCGAAATGGGGCTATGCTGGTGGGTCAGAACGTCCGAAAAAAAAAAATCGTTACAACCCCTCCCAAAGTGACCAATTACCATGTGGTAGTCGAGTAATACGCAAATGAGCTGCGTACGCTGCGATGCAAATTGTAACGGTCAATAGCACGTACGAAGAAACGCTTCAGGTGTTCAAGAAGCAACCGTTCCGAGCGCAAAAGCGATTTAAAACATTTGCGATGGTAAATAGTTACAACATTCTTAGCCTTTTTGGTACTGACACTGCGCAGAAGCGATCCATTCCAGGTGCTGGATAAGCTGAACGTTTTTAAACCTCTTCTAATTAAAGTAAACTAATTCATCATCCCATTACGACATCGTTTCCAAGCCGCCTTCGAACCTATCTAGGAGCATGGCACATTTGCGATTAATGCGCACGCTGGTAAGGGAAAGGGAAGCTCCTGCCCATATCAGCTGATTGCCATTTTGGTGGTCGCTTTCTTCTTCTGCCACCACCACCACTTGACAGTCGCATTTGCACGACGAGCTCGGTTCGCACCCATCGCTGGAGTCTTATCGCGAGATGGCAACACCACACACGCCAAAGCTAAGCTACTTCGCCCCACTCGCGACCGGACTTGCGGGGCTCTGAGTCCGCGGCAGGGCACAATCGAGACGGGGTGGTTTAAAAATTCTCTCCCACCGTCGGTGGCGTGATTCGTACCATCATGATAACAAGCACTATTATCTCCTTCACGGGCTGTAAGCTCCAGGGCATGCACGGGAATACACACACACACAGACACACTTTGGCACGCACGGCAAGAATCAACACACTGCGACGCACATACTGGTGTTCTTTTGTCCGCGGATTGTGTGCACGTTAACTATCCAAATTTGTGATTGATACTAATGTGTGAAGAAGCTTTGCGCAAGAGGCTGCCTACAATGCAACAATAAGCCGCCTTACCCAACCGCCTTATCAATTTCCGGGCACAATGTTTGCAATGTCTACGCTGCGAGCGCGAATTAGATGGCGCGATGCGTAACGGCTAATACGGCCACGGGGGCGGCTACGCACCGGTGGCGCGACACTTACTTAGCTGCTGGTGCGTCTGACCACTGTCGCTGACCACCGAACCGGACCTAGACCAAAACGCTCCCGTTGTGCTGCCTTTGCGCTACTTTCACGGGCCACGACTGAGCTGTGGTCGATCGCGCTTGGTACCGATGAGGCCCGCCCGGCCGGCCGTAAATCGCAAAGCAAAGCAAAAACGGTTCGGTTCGGTCCTCTATCTATCTGGTCGGGTTTTTGGGCTCGGTCGACACCAATACTAACTTCGTTTTCCTGTATTTAATCGCGAATAGGGCGACATGTGCAGGTCACTTAATCGGAATCGATTTTCCTGTATTTTTTTTAAAATTATTTTGCAGTGCATCGGTTACAGTTACTTGATATGATGCAGGGTGTATCGCGTAGAAGGGAGAAAAAAAATCTCAATTATCAGCTGTTATGAGTGCATTAATGATTACGCTTGTAAACCCTGCACATACTTAACAATTCAAAAGCTATCCTTCTGTTTTGGTGGCAAGCTGATTCGATCGATATGGTTTATCTTTTTCTTCTTCAGTGGCACAACAAATATTGTTGCTTTGGGCCTAGCCAATTCGCTTGTGCATGGGTTGCGCTATTATCTGTCGCTTGATCCACCTTTAAGGGAAGTCTGATCCGAACAGCAACCCAGTTGGGAATTGAATCACGTCCGTGTTAGTAAGATCTAGAGCGACTAACAGAGCATCTTAGGGTTATCGCTTTGGAGGATTGACAAGATCCGTATTCTCTGGGTAGGCGTCAAACGAATGTTTTGCTTTTTAAAGTAAAATAATAATATGGAATTTAAATAACATAGCTTATTGGTCGTGTGTAAGTAATTAAATCTTATCATAGAAAACGGTTATCATTTCTTGTATGTCTAAGTGTCGCGCTACAATTTTATGTTTGTTCCGAACTACAACATTTTAACGCTATTTTAATGAGCGTTTTAATTATTCTAATTTCTAACCGATTAACAATTATTGTAGTACATACTACATGTTGAACAAACCTCTAAATAATGCTAACTAAACGTAAGATCTATACCCCGTCTAACTGGCAATAACCTTAATGGACTAGATTTATACGATTTTTAACATAAATGTAAATAAATTTATAGGTAAACCATTAAGCTAAATACAGTGTTTTAATATGGTATTTGCTACAGCGTTGGAAAATTTTTCAGGAGTTCTCATAGCAGTGGTGCACTTTATTGACTCTTTCTTACGGGAAAAAAACATGATGTAATGGGAATTAGACTTCATAGCACTCTTGTTAGACAACTCCAATAGGAATTTCCAAGGAGCCTGTCCAAAAAGGTTGCCATAGAGGGCAATTTCCATCATATGAAGTTGTTATCCCATAAGAAAGAGCCAAAGAAGTGTCCCCCCTACTAGCAAAGAGAATGTAAAAGTGTGCGTCTTTCAGGCGAGGGGCATGTAGAAGCAGGGAGAGACAGCTGGAAATACGCGGAATTGCTAGGAGGCGAGAGCGTGTTTTGCTTTCTACACAGTTTTCGCACTTACACAATCACACATGTGTGAATGTGTGCGTTCACTTTCAGCCTGCGCGCTCAGTTTGGTTTTCTCGCAGCGGCTTGCTGGTGTCGGTGTCTCGCTCGCACTAGTGCAGCGAGTGTTCCTCGTGCGTTCCCTTTCTTGCTACCACACAAAATCGTCAGTACAGTTCAAGCCTTCGCAGCGTGAGGCCGCGCGCGTTTTAGCCTAAGTCCCGGGCGCTCGATGTAATTTGAAGTGAAGTGTTGAAGTTTTATTTATTTCAATTCACATTATTACGGCCTCGGTCGTATTTTCAAGTGTTGAAGTGTTGTGCGCATTGAAATAAAGCAGCGTTAATCTTTCATAATTCAACATGAATATGTAAATTATGCTGCTTTATTTCAATGCTTTTTTTACAGTATTCAACATACACAACATACAGGCAGTAAGGCGGGTGCTTGAAGTGACGATTTTTTTATTATTTATAATAAAAAATATGTGTGGTTTTGTGGCAAGATTGTGGTTAGCGATGTGTGGAACTGTGCCTTAAGTTTCAATAAAGTGTTAAAATATCAACCGAGCTTGATGTGTTTAAGTTTTATTTCGATGCATGCGATTTTATTACGCTGCAAATCAAAGTGAACGAAAGCGCACAGCGCACAACGCGCAACGAAAGAAACGAGGGGGAGGGGGTGTCCAGCGCTACGCGCAAAGTGCGGCAACAGCGCAGCGCAAACCGAAAAGAACGCGCGGGAAGGGGTGTTCAGCGCAGCGCGCAAGTGCGGCAACAGCGCAGCGCAAACCGAAAGAAACGCGAGAGAGCAAGAACAGCTGATCCGCGCATCCAGCGCAGCGGGAGAGGAAAAAAACGGGAGGGAGGGGGTATCAGCTGATCAGCTGTTTTGTATCGCGAGAGCGCCCCGTGTAATTTGAAGGCATGCGAGAGAGCGCTGCGCGTGCTCACTCTCAATTCGGAAAAAAATCACTGCGGCTCGACTATGGCGGCCAATACAACTTCGACCGAACCCCTTCCCCCTGTTTCTACATGCCCCTCGCCTGTAAATTTCGCTCTCTTTGCCTGTAGGGCCACGACTATGCGGACTTCTTGGAAAACCCTGTAACATTTCGGAGATATTTTCTTACAATGGGAAACATATCCATCGCATCCGTGTCTTATTTACATTCGATGAGACACATAGCCAAATGGTGGCTTTATCCTGTGTGTATTTGGTGAGTTTGGTACTTCCGTAGGTTGAACCCTAGAGAGCCGGTTTTCCATAACGAATGTTTACTACTATACGGTAAGATTAAAAATTAACTAAAAAAGGAAAAGAAAAAGAAAAAGAAAACATTATGTATCTACAAACTAAAGTGCATTAAATCTACTGAACCTTACACTTACACCGATTCTACAGCAAAAACTAAAGACTTAAACCAAAGAATAAAATATGTACTAAATAAAATAATTATGTACTTAGAATTTATATATTCAAGCTAATTACAATCTACTTATTCTATACACCCATCAATGTATTGCTATGCTACCTATTGATAACCTTCACCAAACCATTTAATTATATTGCTTTCAAGTGGAAATTATTTATCAAATCAAATAAATTATTGCTCTAATTAATCATATAGAAAAAATAAATAAATATTTCACATATAAAATAAATACTTCATCAAATTTTGACTTTGAATTGCTCCATTCAAACATTTATGTATACACCTAACCACCACCATTTTTCGATAATTTGTTTTCTTATGCTATAAAAAAATCAATATAGCAGACTATGTTTTAAACAAACTGGATCAAAATATAAAAGAAAGAAAAAGTCACAACAGAAACCAGAACGTAGAAAAAAGCGCTTTTTCCCGCGATCACCAACAAGATCATGAGCTGTCTCCGGTTCTTGTTCCTATCCACGTGCAACGGAATGAAAACAATACCCCCCGCCCTCAAACTCCATCACCTTGCACCACCACCTGAAACTAGTTGAAACTGACGCGCACATCCACTAACACTGCAACTCTGATGCACATGCACCGGTGGGTGGGTAGTGGTTGGTGGGAGGGAGATCGATTCTGATAAGGTGTTTATTTTCACTTTGTTTACTATTTACACCAGCTACAAAAAGGAACCGGTAACGGCGAACACTAGACGACAGATGAGTGACCTTGAAACGCACGCACACCAGCGCCACCGATCTCAACGCGTTGCAAAATAGCTGAGCGTGTGCGGGTGTGTGCGTGAACTTGAGAAGCACGAGAAGTGGACAGAGCGACAGTAGCGAATGCGAGAAAGAGTACACACGCTGTCGCGTAGTAAATGGAGAGAGAGGTAGAGAAAGAAGCAGTAAGAGAATAACAACACAGTACGAGCGCTGCTGGTGGTGTGCGTTGCACAATTTGCGTCTGTATTGTGGCCGGCACTTTTGGGGACAGTGGGAGGGGGTGGGGGGGGGGGACTTTCTCACAAGCCGCCGAGGACCGTTAGCAAATCGTCGAGCGGATTGGGGTGAAATTGTATCTCGTTTATAACCCATTTGCACTACACTACGGCGCACTATTTGCGGTCCACTTAAGCGCGCAATCACTGACACGGGGGGAGAGGAGCAAGCTGCAACAACGACATCAAAAGGGGCACGACAGCACGACTACACGTTCCTCACCCCCCCCCCCACATTCCACCCATCTACATTCCCCTTGACGTCAGAGAGAGAGCAAGTTTGGCACATTCTGGTCGGGGCTGGCGAGCGAGAGTGCGCGCAGATGCCCATATCCATGTTTGATCTGATGACGCGCCGCCCGAGCATCGTACCATCGGCTGTGATTGGTCGAAAAGGCTGAGCCCATATTAATTGGGCCCAGAGAGCAGTGATGCCGTCACGCGGGTGCAAGCGAGCAGCAGCAGCAAGCCCCACCGCAGTGTCGTCCTGCGAACGGAAAAGAGAGATGCCATGCCCAGCGCATTCCTTTCCCCTTCTCCGGGGATGCTCCTCCCGCTCCCAATCCACACTAACGGGGTTTTTGGCTGTGCCGCGGGGCGAGGTACGCTATCATATGGCGGCGGCATGCCCGAGATGACAATCTGAAGCGTTGCGCCTATATTTATTGCCCATACTACACCCTCACCAACCATTTACACACCTCAAGCCGCAATTTGTTATCACAAAAAAGCAAAGCGAAACACACACACACACACAGATAGAAACAATCGCACGCACAGTAATGGAAGGGGTTGGAAAGGACTACGTACACTTTTCCATATTTTCTTGGGCACACGGGGGACGCGCCTATCGAGCTTCACACCGGCCGCCTGTGTGTAGGGAAGGAAAGCCTGCCTCTTCACTCTTGGGTAATCGATTTTCCTCGGCTTCCTCTTTAATGATGTCGGCAAACACACACACACACACACCCACCCACACTCGTGCGTTGCCCTTTCTGGGGGTTTTTCACCGCCCGGAACCGCGTAAGGAACAAAACAACAACAAAAAGGAACACTTTTTTCCGTTTTATAATACTGCTCTCCACAACCTTCTGCAAGCCACAAAGGGCACACACGCACACGGGTCACGGGCACGGACACGACGACAGCTCGGAATCAGAAAAGCTTCATCTTCAGCACCAGGCTCGCTCTTCTCTGCGTGGTGTGGGTCCCGTTGGAGCACGCCGAAGGAAAAAGCTGGCACCGCAGAGCACGTCGTGTAGACACGGAATTTTATTTGTTTTCCCGAAACCGTGTCTGACGTTTGTTGGAAGTGTCAAAATCTTCGCACCGTTCGTTTGGTTCGGATCAAACGCGGCAGAGACGCGCATACTTCGCTGTCGGGAAGGGATTGGGATTGATTGTGGGCAAATGGTTGCAAAATTCCGCTCAATGTCCTCGCAATGGCGTAAGCACAAGTCCACAGACCGCGGTGGTGATTTTCATTGAACAATTGATCGTTTGTTCCTTTGCCGGGTTCGGCTGAAAGTTCGGATTGTCCGTGCCGGAGAGCTGTCAAAACGCAACAGGCGCCGCCGCCGCAGCGAAACGTCAAACGCTAATCAGCCACTGCCGGGAACGATTGCTGGAAACGGGACCGAAAACGCATCACACACTTTTTGGCACGCAGGAATACGACATACGCGCCTAGCCATGTTTGAAACACAAATCATCCACACCGAGCACAAGGACGTGATACACGATGTGGCCTACGATTACTATGGCCAGCGGATGGCGACCTGCAGCAGCGACCAGTACGTGAAGGTAAGCCAGCGAGCGAGGTGCGCGCGCCACCGGTTTGTTTACATTCTCGCAGTCTCGCTGTAGTGTGGCGGCATTAACTAATCTCGTGTGAATCTACCCTCCCGGGGAGCAGGTGTGGGACCAGAACGAGCAGGGCGTGTGGAGCGTAACGGCCAGCTGGAAATCACACTCCGGCTCGGTGTGGCGCCTGTCCTGGGCGCATCCCGAGTTCGGGCAGGTGCTGGCGACCAGCTCGTTCGACCGCACCGTCTCGGTGTGGGAGGAGACGGTGGGCGAAAAGACAAATCCGGCCATGCCGCCGCTAAAGCGCTGGGTGCGCCGCACCAACCTGGTCGACTCGCGCACGAGCGTGACGGACGTGAAGTTTGCGCCCAAGTCGCAGGGCCTGATGCTGGCGGCCTGCTCGGCCGACGGCATCATCCGCATCTACGAGGCGCCGGACATTATGAACCTCTCCCAGTGGACGCTCTCGCACGAGATCAGCGTCAAGATACCGCTCAGCTGCCTCACGTGGAATCCGTCCATGTTCCGGCTGCACCCGCCAATGATTGCGGCCGGCAGTGACGACTCGTCGCAGAGCACCGGCGGCAAGGTGTTCATCTTCGAGTACAGCGAGAACGCGCGGCGCTGGGCCAAGACGGAGACGATCAACTCGATCACCGAGCCGGTGCACGATATTGCGTTCGCCCCGAACGTCGGCCGGAGCTACCACATCCTGGCGGTCGCTAGCAAGGATGTGCAAATTTTTAACCTCAAACCAATCCTGTAAGTTACTGCTAAGACCAAGGGAATGAATTGGGGAGTAGCATAATTTATTGTTTCACAATTTTGTAGCGATCCAACGGCAAACTCAAGACTGGAAATACAGGCGGCCGCCCAGTTCGGGGACCACTACTGTACGGTGTGGCGCGTTACGTGGAACATTACCGGCACCATGCTAGCCTCGACCGGTGATGATGGGTGTGTTCGGATGTGGAAAAGTAAGTGGAAGGAGAGTTGCCGTGCTGTTGGAATGGAAGTTAATTTATTTTTTTGGTATGATGTTCCAGTGAATTATTTGAAAAACTGGCGCTGCGCAGCGGTCCTCAAGGCAGAAAACTCCGAATCGGCCCCGGAAACGTCGGTGACCGCTTCACTCAAGTCGAGCATAGTGAATGCAACGGCCAAGTACTACAAGCGAGGCACAATCAGCCATCCCGGGCAGGTTCCACGGCATTAGCCGGCATGCTGGAGACTTCCGTCGTCGTCGTCGTCGTCGTGGAGGTGTGGTACGAAAGGCGGATGAAAGTTTGCGATTACGGTACGAATGGAAATGTGTTCTGTTAAATAAATGCTACAAACCTATTGTGAGAATAATAAACATTCAACAAACAACAAACAGCATTCGATTTGGAGTTTTTACGTTAGGTAGCTTGGGTCGTTCTGGTGATGTTTTGTAATGCTTATGATGGTAAATACAGGGATTAATGTATTTTCTATTTATTTGCCCTAATTCCCTGCAAACTAAATAAAATTCAACAGTTTTTTTTTAGTTTGCAAAAAAACAATACATATCCGTAAGACCTTCAACGTGGTTTTATCAAAAATCTTCAATAATCTTCAATATCTTTGTAGTTTTTAAATTTATGTTCTATTGTTTGGGTTATTCCGCATAAAAACATGCAAAAACTAATTTTTCGCTGCAAATTCAAACTTACATATCCGCCCTTCGCAAGTTCCGGGCTCGGACCGGAGCAGCTCCATTCCCAGTGGCGGGAACGCTTGTTCCGCCCTCACGATAAGCCCATCACTACAACGGAAAATCAATCAAAATTTTGGTATCCGTAAAATAGAACCGTGAACACACTCACACGAAATCTGCTACGGTGCGTTTTCTTCGCAGGCGAAAAACGGAGGCCCAAAAACCCTGGAGGATATGCATTAGAGTCGAGCGGCAAGCAAAAAGGACAGTTTAATTTTTTGTTTTCTGTTAGTGGTGGTGTTGCAGCTGCTTTGGGTGATACGGCTTGCCTTCAGGTGTGTGTCTTTCCGTGCTAAAGGTGTCCGCTGCGTAGCCCAGGCGCCGATTTGTTTTCGTCCTTTCGTTCGCTCAGTATCGGGGGGTTTTCTTTTTTTGGAGTCTTCGAAGTCCTCCGAGTTCGTCCGGAAAGTGGTTCCAATCGTTGGTGTCCTGATACATTGCGTTTGGGGATTGCTAGGTACGACCCAACATACAGTGTCAGTGCGTCACGGGAGGAAAACAAACCAAGTGACCTATCCCCCCTCCCCCCACCCCCTGCCGAACGGGTGTAAAATGGTGTAGCAAAGAAGGAAAAGTGTTTGTGCGTGTGTGTGTGTAGCACAGTAAATCCAAGGATGCGCAGGATATATACAGTGGGAGAAATGTACACGTGTGTATGCGCGTGTTAGCACAACGTTCCAGGCCGTACTGCTGGATTGCTGGCTCCCCCACCGCCTGTTCCCGGTCCAGTGGCGTGAAAACATGAGCACAGCTCCTCCCGGACGGAAAAACGCAGTGCATTAACCTTCCTGCAGGAGGATACGAGAACGGTGAACGGAGGAGGAAATTGCGGAACAGTACGCGAATTCGATTTCGCTATCCGGTTTATCCCCTCCAGTCCGTTTATTTTCCTTTCCCCCGCCACCACTAACCCCTCCCGTTCAGTGTGCTTTCCGTGTTCCGGGGGAAAATGCTCGATAGCTGCACCAACGCAACGTCCAACAAATGGCACTATTTGAGCAAACCGAAACCACAACGAAGGTTACGCTAGACGACACCGAAGCCTGCTGCTGTACGATCGAAACAGCACAAACCATCGACGGGCATACGGTGAGTACCGGGACGGGCAAGAGAGGGAAGGAGAACACACCGGGGGATGTGCACTTTGGCTGTTGTGTGTATGTGTGCGTGTGTTTGGGTCCTTTTCCCTGCTTTGTGTTTCGTCCTACCATTTCCGGTCTCCGCTGATGATCGATGAACACACCCGGTGCCTCGTGACTGAACAAGGGATGCTTCGTGCGTGTGGACTAGTGATGTGCTCTTTGGTCGATTCCGACGACTCCGGAGTCGCCGAAGTCGTCGAAGTCGTCGGAGTTGTTGGGAGACGTCCAGAGTCGTCCAGAGTCGTCCAGAGTCGTCAAAAGTTGTCTGGAGTCGCCCGGAGTGGTGCAAAGTCGTCTGATTCATTCAGAGTCGTATAAAGTCGATCGGAGTCATCGGAGTCTTTCGAAGTCGTCCGGAGTCGTCGGAATCGTTGAGAGCCGTTGGAAGTCTTTCGGAGTCCCCCGGAATCGTCCGGAGTTGTCTGGAGTCGTCCGGAGACGCCTGGAGTCGTTCGGACTCGTCTAGAGTCGATCGGAGTCGATCGGAGTCGTTCGGAGTTGTTATTTGTGTTTTTTGTCTTTCATTTTACGCGTGCACTTCGTATACAGGTCTTTGTTTCGAAGGGCGACTCCGGCCTACTTCGACTCCAACCGACTTCAGTCGACTCGGACGGCTCCGAACAACTCCGGATGACTCCGACTTCCAATATCTACGGACAATTCCGAACGACTCTAGACGACTCCGAATGACTCAGACTGCTAAGGGCGATTCCGGATGACTCCCAACGACTCCGACGACTCCGAATGACTCAGACGATTTCGGACGACTCCGAACGGCTCCGGATAATGCATCGGATCGGATCGGAGGCGACTACGGATTTTCGCCAACTTTACCCATCCCTAGTGTGGACTAAACAAGGAAAGGCATGCAAGGACCTCTTCCCCCCTCCCCCCTCCCCACTGCTCCTTTCGGCCGCGATGGAAAGCGACGACAGACAGATGAAGAGCGTGCTAAAAATGAACCATCGAACGATGAGTCACACACACACCGCACCTACTTCCTGCATAGAAACACACACACAGACACACACACATCGCCATCGTACCATGGGAGCTGGGGAGCTGGGGATGGGGTGCGGAATATCCTTTCTGCTTCCGGTGCTTTTAAGTTCCCGCTTTAACTTTCTTTCCCACTTCTCCGCGTAACACGTGTCCGCTGTGTTCTTATTTTAATTTGTTTTCTTCTGTTTTTCTTTTTCCCTTTCGACATGCTTTTGTTTTATCGGTTCTGTGATCCATCGTCATGTGTGTGTGTCTATTTGTCTACACATACCTCTTCACTACCCGCTTCACAACCACCTTCCTCTATGCAACCTTCCGGCCAACGAAAACCCCGTGTCTCCGGCTGCATTCAACCCGAACGCATATAACATTGCACCGCCAAAAAAAGGAGTATGTGGTGCGGGTACAGCGCGGCCCGTATCCGGAAAACAGCTGGCGCATACTGCGGCGCTACAATGACTTTGCCTCGCTCAACAAGTGTTTGCAAATTTCCGGGATCGATTTGTCATTCCCCGGCAAGAAGCTAATTGGTAAGTGGGGGGCGGGGTGGTGGTGGTGGGTGGCGGTGTTGTAAGTGCCGCGGGGGTGTGCTGCACAGCTGCACTCCCTGAACGTATCGAGTCAGCGGGACATTGCTGACCAGTTAGCGACTGGATTATCGACCTGCCGCTTACTGCTGCAAACTTTTGCGTGTGTTATTGATTCGTTCTTTTTTATTTTAGTTTTTATTTTAACTGAATTCCTCTCATTCCGTGAGAAGGGAGCGAGCGAATGGAGGAATCGAAATAGAACACAAAATTATACCATTTCGTTCCCGCACTACGCAACGGCTGTAGCTCCAGCTGCACCTACCTACATTTTTCCGGCACAAAATCGTCCTGGCTGCCTGGCGCCAGTTGGAAATAGTAATAACGTTAAACACAACAGCCAGAAGCAAAGAAGCAGGACAGTTTACGCGTCACAGCCCGGCGGAGGCGGAAGGTGTCGATACAGGCGCAACAAACACGAGGAAGGCTGAAAGCAGTCGGTTCAACCTTCCGATCGATAGATGTTTTTGTTTTATACATTCCCTGTATCCTGCCTCTGACCGACCGACCGTGCTCGGGACGTGAATATCCTAGGTGATTGCCGGAAGGCGGCGACCGTTTGCTCTTTGCTGTCGCTTTGCGGCGCCACCCACAACTGTGCTGCTCGCACCTTTCGCTCTGTTCGGCCAGGGAGGAGGATGTGTTGGCAGCAGCAATGGCAGCCATAGTAGGACAGGGCTGGGCTGTTGCTCGCTTGTTCGCTGATGCATCCTACTTCCCTTTCATGGGGTGGCTGCAGGACGAACTCGCCCGATAGCGCTTGGCGCTTGCTGTAGCGTGTGATGGGTATGTTTTGTGCCTGGGCGTACAGTGGATGGTATGTGAATAGGAAAGGATATTTTTTAAATTATTTTGTATGTAATAATGAAATTTAGAAAAAATTAATGAGCATCGCAATGGTTTTTGATGTCAAAGAGCATTGGCTCTTTTTGTAAACAAATTTACCAATTTTGTTCTAATTAGATAGAAAGTCTGAAAAGCGGAATGATGATGATGATGATGATGTCCCGCCCTTTCTCCTGCATAGGGTCGAGATGGACGAGATTATATTAAAGATAATTTGGAGAAGTGCCATTAAAATAATAAATTCTGAACAAAAGCAAAAAAAAAAACGAATAAATGTTTGGGGACTTAATTCTGACCAGTGTCTCAGATTTGAGATAAACTCTTGCCGAACTTTACGTTAGTTATCCGTCACGCCCAGAGTTTATGTACCGGGCGCGAGTTTCGAGACTATACAGACACTTTCATTTTACTCTATTTAGTTATTCTATTTATTTATTTACAAATTAATTAATTTATTTATTAATTTAATAATTAATTAATTAATTTATTTATTTATTTATTAATTTATTTATATTTTTTAACTTGAAAAATAATCCAATGATCATCATCATCATCATCACTAACGTGGTGCCGATCAACGGAGATTTTGTACAGACACAGATAACAATAACATCTAATGTGGATAGTCTTTAACCTACTTCAAGCTAATAAAAGCAGGCACACGAATAAAAATAGATATTAAAATAACTACACAGTTTACAAAATAAGTCATCATATATCTTAATGTGACCCGCACATGATCGCTTCAATGCAAGAAGATTGGTCTCCTCAGTTATATTCCATAAAAGGTTGTAATTTGAATTGAATAACATTAAACAACAACGGGTTTGTACTTAAACTCGATGTTACATTCGGAGGCCTTGGCATTTCAGCAAATCTTATCCTATAGTGGTGCACATCTATCGCTCTTTGGATTCTTGTGGTTAGGTAGTCAGGCAACAGCCCATTCCGAAGAATTATCTCATTCCCCCCCTTTATTATCAAGAATTATTCTCATAGTCCAGTTCTTTAGTCTCTGTAATTTTTTATCTGTGTTTCATTGGCGAAGAATTTAGAGAAATTAAAAACTTATAAAGTTCTATTTTGCCAAATAGGTTCTATAGGGAACGGGATCTTTCGTTACTAGATTTGAGGTTATTGTTATTTTTGTTATTGTCCTGCTGGATTATTGTATCTGGTGGATTGGTGCTTTGAAACCAACACAGCGCACTGTATAACCACGTTAGCAAGCATTCAGTAGTGTAGGCGAGTCCCCACTGGGAGCAAAGATACGACGTTTCGAACGTTTGTTACTGTATTTCCTTCGCTGCATATCTCCCCTGTTACGAGCTGTCCGTTACGCTCTCTAACCGGATTCGGTTTGCATCCTTTCTGTCCGATAGTATTAGGCATCTCATACTCGCTCGACTTCCTTCACACACACACATACACTCTGTCTCTCCTTCGCTGTAGCTCGCAACCAAGGGTAGATGGTTGTTTATGTATCGTCCTGGCCGTGTGGCTACATCAGTTTCATTAAGGATACGGTTTTAATCGGATAACATTTTCTCTATCTCTTCTATCTTTTATTTTCCTTGCAATCTGCTTTCGCCATCGCTCCTGCTTCCTCGCTGCCCCTCACTACCTCTCCATTTGCTCGATCTGTAGGTAATATGCGCCCAGATTTCATCGCTGAACGGTTGAACGCATTACAGGAGTATATAAATCAAGTACTAATGAATCCCATTTTGGCATCATCGTTACCAACCAAAAGTTCATCGATCCGGACAGTTACTCGACGCCGTTCCATGGTAAGTAGCCATCAGCTTCGGTAGCTTTTATTACCCACCCAAACCATGAATATTGTTTAATGTTTCCGGGTTTTCTCTTTCCCTCTCTTCTTTCCTCCTCATTTTTCTGCACAGATTTGGCCCTACAGTATGCGTCGATGAGCCTGCGCACCGATGGCGTGTACACGCTCGGCCAGTCGCTCGGTCCGATCGGATGGCGGCTACGCAAGCACTACTTCAAGGTGGTGCACAAACCGCAGGGCAACAAGCATTCGCCCGGTCATTCCACCACCAAGCACCATCTGATCAAGTCGAGCTCGCAGTCGCACGGCAAGCAGCACACGACGCAGGTGTGCGTGACTACCTCGACCGAGAAGGACTACAACAGCAGCACGCGGGACCACAGTGGGCGCGACGATCTGATCCTCAGCTGGACCGAGTTCGGGCCCGATCGGTACATCGACGAGAAGGAGATCCACACGGTGCTGAAAAACTTTGGCGGCGTGCAGCATCCGTACATCGTGCCGATCGAGCACATTGCGTCGAACGACAGTGGCGCGCTGGTGATACGCAAGTTCTACAAGCAGGGCAGCCTGAAGGATGTGCTGTGCTCGGCCAGCCCGTGCAATCCGTTCCTATCGAAGTATGGCAGCCCGAAGGGTCGGACGCCGCTGCCGCTGAAGGATTTGGCGCTGTACGCGCGGCAGATCCTGGAAGCGATTCGCTTCCTCCACTCGAAGGGTATGGCGTGCGGGCACGTGCACTGCGGCAACGTGATCGTGGTGGACGGTATCGCGAAGCTGATGGATGTGGAGAACTTCATCTTTGGCGTGCCCTCCTTCTATCGGCCGTTCTTCGTGCAGCACAGCAAGATCAACACGTGCGAAGCGATCGACGTGTACGGCTTTGGCCACCTGCTGTACGAGATGTGTATGGGGTACCCGTTGCAGGATTCGTACGCGCGCCAGATCAGCGATTGCCCAGATAGCTTAAGTATGCTCTGCATTTAGTTAGCATGCATTAGTGATTGAACGTTGCGTTTTGTCACTTTTCGTCTGCAGAATCCTTGCTGGAGTCGATCCTGTCGAAGGACGCCTGCAAATCATCGCTGCCAACGCTGGACCAGCTGACAACGCACCCGTTCTTCGGCGAGTATGCGGGCCAGTTTAACGATTTGTATGCGACTACCATTGCTGTTCAGAAGCCACATCTAAAGTTCTCTACCAGCGCCAAAGAGCAGTTGAAGCTGGCGGTTCAAAAGACTGAGAATCGTGTCCGCGACGAACAGCGCTCCGTGAAGAACCAGAAGCGGCTGGTGCGGGTGCAAGAGATGATGACGTCCGAGGAGGAGAAGAAGAAAATCAAACAGAAAGCTGTGAGTAAATACTTTCCACCTGATTTTGCTGTTTTGGGACAGGTTTCCCTTTTTCGTTTGCTGCTGCTGTATTCCTAAACTTGCCTAATGTTTTGTCAACTCCTTAATCACATTTGTGTGTGTATGTGTGCGTTCCTTTTCGTTGTTTCCGTTCCCCCGCTCTTCCCCTCCGTTTGCCCGTTCACCATAGAAACATGAGCAGAAACAGGCCAAGCTGCGTGCACAAAACTCTCTGCAGTTAAACAATGGGCCACCGACGACGGGTTCGGCTGGCATTACCGCAACGGTGCATCTGTCCAGCTCGACCGGCGGTATCGTCAAATCGGACAGCGCCAACAGCATTACCTCACCGCAGGAAGCATTGATGTCGCCGCCACCGCATGCGACGGACAGTGGCGGAAGCACATCGCCGCAGCCGCCCCCTTCTGCGCCACCGATTCCGGGACCACTGTCATCGGTGCCGCTGTTTGCAGCCGATTCCGACCCCAGCCAAGCACCCGGTTCCAGCGCCACAGGTAAGCAGCTCGCGAAGTCAATTTCCGGCGACGAGCCTACTACCGGTAACCGCAGCGCACTGCTCCAATCGATTTGTAATTTTAACAAAAGCGGACTGAAAAAGGTCGTTAGTCCAACCGAGGCGGGCGGTAAATAGAAGCAAAACGCTCACGCTAACTGGTCCGTCGCAAACGATCGTCCGTCGTTGTGTCCTGTCCTTCCTTAGCCCGAGTGAAAAGGCTGTTGTTAGCGAGGGATGGCGGCAGCGGCGTCGGCGGGTTTAGCGAAACAAAATGTGAAATGAAAGGAGATTAGATCACTAGCACGTTAGGAATTCTTTAAACGTTTAATGGTACGTTTCTATGTTTTGTGTGGCGGAAAGACTTTTAACTACCACTGGACTGAGGAGAAGTATGAAGCGCCAACCGGCGCACCTGAGAGAATCGTATGTGCAAAAATGAAAGAATCGTAAACACTGCGACACATCCTTCGCCACATCATTCGCTATATCTCTTAAAATCAAACCAGTGAATGGGTTTCGCAACACTTTCACACACACAGACACACAGGATGAGCACGATTTTTGGACCAATTTTTCATAACATTAGTAGCAAAATCAAATCCAAACGTACATGAATGAATAAACAACACTTGATTAAGAAACAAACAAACCTGTGGGCCCGAACGCAAACAGAGTTAAAAAACTAAAACATACTAAATGAACTATAAAACTGACCTGATCGTTGGAATAAATCATGTAGCCAAAGTAGTAGTCGAACGTAACAAGGAAACGAATGTAGACTAGAAATGGAACAGCAGGCAATATGGAAAAAAAATTGCAATCGAAGAAGGTTTTTAGCTTTTTTTTACTTTCGAAATTGTTCTAAAATAGTTCAAAATGCTGTTTTGTGCGTTAATTTTGAAGAAAGCTAGAATTTGTTTAAAACGCAAATGGAGTTTGTTTCTTAGGTCCCTTGTTACTTTTAATACTTTTGTTGTTTAATTTTTAGTTTTGTTATAATTATTATTTAATATTTCTATCATTTTATTCTGTGTTATCTACTCTTATCAAGCACATTGGTTTATTTTCACTGAAAGTAAATTATTTAGCTGTTTTTTGAGAGTTTTTTGTTTGTCTTCTTTTTAATCTGTATGTGTTACAACAACCACATCGTTGTTGTTTTCGCAACTCGAGTGTACACCTCAATGCACTGAGAATTGGTTATTGCTTGGTGATATGCTTCGTTTTACTGTGTTGCCAAATATATAAAAATGTTGATAGAATAAAAAGATATAGGCATGAAGTGAATAAAGAAAAGGACTGGAAAAATGTAACATGCACTAGAATGGCACCTCATTTGATGTTGATACGATGTCTAAAGGAATTGTTGCAAAGGAAAACCCCTCCAGACAGTGAAAATGTAAAGCATACAGAGCAAAAGTATTAGTCAAATATGAGTGTAGAGTTTATAGGTATGCAATTAACACGTGGGATTGATTTGTTTTTGTATTGTGCGTCCTGTCTAGCGATATTTTCTTAAGCTAGTTTTTGCTTCGTTCCTTATTAGTGCATACTATACGTGGGATATGCATGAGTGTGTATGACTACTATAACACAATTGTATGTTATTAGACTTTTAATGTGTTCTGGTTGTTTTGTTCGCCACATTAGACGGAAATCACAATCGATAACACAGAAAAGTTTTGCCTAACACTTTTCTACGTACCATCACCATGAAGATTATTTGTGATATGCTATCACCGTGCCACTAAATACAGTGATACGTATTGTGTCCATGCTAACGCACTTCCAAATGAAAAACAAAATGTGTAAAGTTTGAAACATACCAGCAAATCTTCAAATCAGTATCAACAAGCGTATGAATGAAATGTGATATAAGTTTTACTGAAATGTTTCTTCAATTTGATGACCGTTTCAATACCTTCCATTTAGCGCATGATTTTCATTGTCAAACATTTTATAGAATAAGCGAAATGACTATGACTAGCAACATGAACAATTGAAAACGGATTTCGTCTAACATCTCAACCGCTGGAAATATTTCCCTGAGTTAACGCAAGGTGAGCCAATTGCGCCGCCATGGTTTATGAATTGTAGATGTATAGCTTAATAGTAACAACAATAATAATAACAATATATTACTATCGTCCGTTGTACTTGCCGAGAGAAGAAAGCAAAAAAAAAAAACAAACAATTGTTCGCTGATGGAAATGATCTTATGAGCAAAACACATACATGCACATACACGTAAAGTCGAAGACACAAAACACTCATTCTCACTCACAGCAACACTAATTGATGCAACAAACAAGAGGGGACATCCTAAATCAAATCCAAATAAATTAGGCTTTTTTAAATTATCACGTGTAACACTGATGGTGATGAGGAAGGAAGAATTCTATTAACATTGTACTGTAGTAGTAGGGTGATACAATTCTGACGTGACGTGTGGTAGAGGCTAAAATGCATTCACAATGATTAAGAAAACCAAAAGCTACTAGACTTGCGCATAGATATCGCGTACGCGTATTTTATAGATGTTGCATACGCAGCGGACTCTTCGCTTGCATCATTCGGATACTGCTAGGTTTAGACATCTAGCATCTAGCCGCTATCTCCTGTGCGACTGCAATGTGATCGTGACCAGAGATCAGACGCGTCTGATCTCCCTCACTGCACTGAATCAAACTTCTTGACCCCGGTGACGTGGTGCGACGGTGGTGTATCCCAATCTTTTTCACGTGTTGCTTCAACGTCGTTCAAGTGAAAGGGTAGAGTATAGTTGCAAAAGCTGCAGCCTAGTGCAGTGCCGAAAAGTATTTGTGTAGTGCCATAACATTCTAGGTAAAAAATGAATATGGAAAAAACTGTACAAGACAGATCACAGAATGTACCAAGTCAGTTGAAAGGCGTGTAAATTGCAACTCAGCACACAGGGGCACAACAACGCCCTTGAACAGCTATGCCGTTGTGTGGGTTTTACTCGTTCCCGAACCTGTTTGCGCACTTTAGTACGAAATAAAACACACGATAAACAGAAATATCATACCCAAGGCGTGCTAGTCCACTGGGAAGCATTTTACTGTTGCGACAAATGTTACACTGAGAATCTTCTACACGTTATTATACATACATATACATGCATATATACATACCTATATTTACTAAAAGCAAAAAGAAAAACTCATCTGATTACAGATAAAAACAAAATCAACAAAAGAAAATGCTGTATTTCTTAATATAATTGTGATTTATGTGGAAAAAGTGTATCCTGATATATATCTCCCTTTTATAACAATATTATACAATCATAAACGAAGTGAAAAGGGTATGATCGAATGGGGATCGTGATTGTACGCAACCGAACGGAATGCATGAATCAATGCGGTGAAGCGGTGGAACGCTGGAGGTACGCTTTAAAGACATGGAACAAGCATACACTGTAAAGGAAAGGATACTATTCATATTCACAACTGTGTCGTGCGTAAACTGTGCTGATTTAAAAACCAAACTCTAAAAGAAACAAACTAAATGTATGAACATTCCGTAATTAAGGTAATAAATCGTAAATACATTAGATCAAATCTCAACCACTGCTGTCCTAAATAAAGGCGTGTGTACTACGGCATACCAAAGTGGATATACATTTTAACATTAATTTGAAGGCTTGTTGCTAAAACCAAAACCTCAAAAGGTACTGTGGTGAGGCTAGCCGAAAACTAAAGTATTTAACGATGTGCTAACATAGAATCAATGACTTTTGGTGGTGCACTATTAGCATAATGTTGCATTGTGTTTACCTTTTTCTTGCTGTTTATTGGTTATGTTTAGCGTATAACATATAATATGGTTGCATCGATTCATCGGTAAGGCTGTTATTTGCATTGTTATTTTGAGGTAAAATTTCGCTGTTAAAATGGTGACATTTATTGTATTGTATTGGCGCTGTTATCAAAATTTCACTTTTATTTGTGAATTGTTTAGTTATCTCTGTGTGGTATTGGATTTATTGACTTGCCTTTTAGCTAATTCTGTTTACACAGTACTCTGCATACATGTTTCACTGTCCGTATCCGTACTTTTTGTGCATTAATGTAATAAGTGAAAAGAAGGAACAAAAGTTAAACAAAACTTAAGGTAGCGCAAGTAGCAAGGAATCAATCAAACGAACGAACGTAAATCGTGCAAAGAAGAGAACCAGATAAACCAAATAAAAACCTAAACCTAAATAAACTAAATATAATAGAACTTTTGAACAAGAGAGCCAGAGAACGGGACAGAGATGGAAGATGGGCATTTCTCGTCCTCTTAATAAACGTACATTGTCGTAATTAAACATCCATCTCTCCTATCAATTCAACTTGTCATACGATTAGGATCTTGTATGAAGAGATGCATACTCCCATGTCGAAAGGTCCAATTCTGAGCAAGGGTACATCAATGAAGCAAGTAAGCTTCTTCGAACTATCGCAGAAAATCCACAAATAGCAGGAAGGAAACAAAGAAGAAAAACAAAAAAAACAATCGTAAAACTGAATCTCTTAACAAACTTTCTATTGCAACCAATCACAACTGATAAATAAAGAACCTGTCTTAATTGGAGTAAATTATGGGATTTTTTTTAATTAATATATTTGAATTCATACAGTTCAACAGCTATTTAACATTAGTTTGCATCACAATACAATTTCATTTCTTCAATAATATGTCCCTGGCGGCAGCTTCCAAGACGCCCGATCTCCACCTGTTCTTGCTTCACCTGATCCAGTCATCGTGCTTTCCTGCGTCTTATGTCGTACTCATGCTCGTGGTTCATACTTCTCTTCCAAACTCCATACTCGAACACACCGCCACATATGGTCTGAAGGATGCGTCGATCAATCACGTCCAAATTGTTTGCATCCTCCGCTCGAATAGTTCAAGAGCCATGTCCATAGAGGACCACCAGACGAATCAATGTGTAATATATCTAAAATTCGTGCGGTCTAAAAGCCGTCTGAATCTTAACAGATGGTCAATTTCATAGTATGTACGATTCCCCTGCACAATGCGTGTCCGGATTTCGCTGCTAATGTCGTGTCCGAAGTAACGACCGTCCCAAGATAGCAGAACTCCAATTTTTGGATTGATTATCTTCGCGTTGGAGTCGGGTGTACACCTCACACACCTTCGCTGCTGTCCTGCCGATGATGTCGACGTCATCCGCGAAGTTAAGAAATTGGAGAAACCGGTAGAGGATTGCCACGAATGTCGTTGTCTAGACCCCGTTCATGGTGGCCTCCAACAGCCGGATCAACTCCCAGGGAAGTGGTAGTACCACTGCATGATGTTCCATAACTCACTCCGGTCTAGTGGTTGGAGCTCGGAATCGGACCTACCCGATTCTGACTACGTGTTTGGAATTAATTCCGATTCCGGAGTCGATTCCGGAACCAATTCCGGAGTCGATTCCGGAACCGATTCCAGAGCCGATTCCGGAGCCGTTTCCGTAGTTGACTTCGGAACCGATTCCGGAATTGACTCCGGAGCCGATTGCGGAGTTGACTCCTGCGGTGTGCCTTGAAGTCGATGAACAGGTGGTGCGTAGGGGCCTTGTGCTCTCGGCACAAGGTCGGTGGTGGATTTGCCTCTAACAGGAAAATCATTTTGTAAGTTTCTTAATCAATCCAAAACATGTGAGAACTACATAAAACAATACGCATTAGAATTTGCGAAGAAAAACAAAAAGGGGAATAAGCAGTTTCTTCTCTGTGTCAGTGTAGTAAGCGAATCATTATAGAGATGGCGCTAGTGTTTAACGTATTTTCATTTGAAATAAGGAGACAACTTTTGAAGCTCATTTTGTTCGAAGTGTCACGTCGGTTTGTCGGTGCTGTTACTAGCTATGACAAGGCAATTCAATGGTCTAAGAATATTTTATTAATTTTAAATTTTGGCGATACCCCCCCCCCCCCCGCCGGCCAGCAAACCATTACGGTGAGTTTGAATCAAACCCAAATGCAATTCCACCCCCCCCCTTCTCTCTGGATATCAACACGTGGCCTCAACTCCTTTTACAGCTTAGGGCCCCGACACCCTGAATCCGCCACTGCTTGGTAGGCTTCTGCTACATAGGACAGTCGCAGACCAATGATGTCTATATCATTAGCGTGTGCCAGGATCTGGGTTGACTTATAGAAGATGGTTGCCGTAGTCTTTCACCCTCAAAATACTCTTACGTGTGAAATTTTCAGTTCAGAAAATAAATAATTACCGCTGAAGCCAATGATGTCTTTTTAAAAGTAAAGCCTCCTTGCTTAGTCAGCTTAGTTTTGTTTTATCCATTTTGTCCTGCATTTCCAATGTAACGCATTGACACCAAGGAATTTTGAAAATTTGCGGATTTTTTATTTATATTTTAATTATTTACATTTTATTTTTTTTTTAATTAATGCTAGCAAATTACATACAACGACTCATGACTCTTTAAATACTTTTTAAAAATCTCGTAAAATCAACTTCACCCTTCAGCATTGATTAATTGTGCGTTGGTTTCATAAGAGCAATACGGAAACCACTTCCCATAATGTACAATATGTAGGTCAGACTGATTAACCTCTGTCGGTCATCCCGCATACATCCTACCCCGTTGTAGATGATGGGCTGTCTACCCATCGATCAGTTTACCAGTGGAACAATTATGTCAAGCTAACACGACATTATTCCACCGGGTCAGCGGTAGGTAGGAATCAATTTAAGATAAACTTTCATCCATGACCGCATCACCACAGGCGCCTGGGGCTGGAAGCGATGCCAAAGGGATAAGGGGACAAAACAAACACTACATCGCTTGTTCATCGCTCTCGGTGCCATTGCCGGTCACGCGGTGGGTAGCTCCAGCATTAAAGCTCCATTAATGTCTTTATTCATTCGTCCGATATCGTAACTCCTACGAGTGCTCGGTGACGGTCGGCCATCGGTCTGGCAGAGTTGGGGTTTGACCTCCCAAAAAAAGGGTTTCAGTCTCACCCCAAACACCATCCACCGAGCTGCATCTCTTTCGGTTTGCTGTGACGTATCCTTTGCCGTTCTTTATCGTGCTGCCGTGCTTGTGCCAGCGCGCTAAGGACAATGGTGAACCCGAACAGCGAACCATAACGCACCGGTTTTTGCCCCGTCAGTGTCCGCGTCCCGGACGGTCCCTGACCGCTGAAGTGCTCGCATCTGGAAAAACATAAACAAATTCATTAACCCCAACCGTGATTACTATTACACTGTGCTGGCTTCGCACACGGGGTGGGGTGGGAAAGGCTCGTGTTGCGAGCAAGGCAAATTCCCCATGATCCATGTTTAAACCCTTTCAATCCGTGGAAGGCTTTTTCGCTTTCGCGGCGAAGGAAGGTAGCAGGCCATGGCGAAAAACCTCATGCACGTTGTGGTGGTACTGGAAGGGAGGAAAAGTAAACGAAGGACAGGGAAGGGAACGGTTTGAAAGGGGGAAGGGGAAAGTTGTTTGCTCTTTCATAAAGCCTCAACATAAAAGACTGTTTGACGGAGCGAACGGGGGTTGTTTCGCAGATGCGATGGTAGATTTATCGTAGCAGAACGTGGCAGACGTGTCAGTTTTTCCGTCGTTCCCCCCCAAAAATGGTACACCGTCTAATGAGCACGGAGGAGAATGAACGAGATGAATGAACGAGGAGAATGACTACGATAGGGAATGAATTAAGTTGGTGAGTGAGTTGTACGTTGTGTATCGTTGAAACGGAACCCTGCCGAACCTTTACAGGTGTACCGGTGAACGCTTAAGCAAGACATGATCCGCGGACATGCGAGCACTAAATGGGCAATGTTTTAAATATTACATCGTTTAAACGGGGACGACGATAGGGGAAAATCGAAGGAAAGGCAGGGGGATTGAATTATAGAATGAAACGAGCTGTAACGGGTAGCGACTCAAAGGAATCAATTTCAGGAGAATGCTGTGGGGTATTGTTAGTCTGGTGGCGGTGGGGTACAGTGTTGGTGCTTTGTATTGAAAACATCGTCGAAGGGAGTTTCATGAAACGAGACAAAATATTTGAGGAATTCTAAGGGCAAAGGTTAGTGAAAAGGAGGTATGGACAGCAATGAAATTTTATTTAATTTTAATTTGCATATTAACTTTAGATACAACTGATTTACAAATGGTTATT